>NW_023276806.1:210902862-210927862 GCF_003668045.3 Cricetulus griseus
CCCTTTTCTAGGTATTCTTCTCAAGATATAGTAGGTAAAAATAGAGAAAGATATTTCTCAATCCTGAAAAGTAATAAGTGTTGTATTCTTGTTCCCATGACAGTCAAAATTTTAAAGTGAGACTAAAATCTGAGAATATTAGCATATGTCAAAATAACACATTATAATTTCTATAGGCAGCTTTAACAGACTAAACATAATGAGTATAAAATTGTAATTTCAAGTAGTATATAGATTATAACAAGTTTATTTTAAATTGCATATTAAAATTATATCATGTACATAAAAATATTGAAATGATACAAAATGCTTAATAGATTTTTGTGGGATTTTTTGCTTCTACTTTTATATGATGCAGGAAATTCCTATGTTGCCTTAATTTAAAATGGTGTCTTCTTTCTGAATAGTTCTGGATCCTACATATTAGGTTGAAGGTCCATCTTACTAGAGAAGGGAGAGAAGTACTTTTTCCTGATACTGTTGGGAAATTCCAGGCATTGGAATTGTTCTTGTAGGGCATATGCAAAAAAAAGTCTTAAAAGCCAGACAAGAAATTCAGTTTTACAGCAACCATTCCAGGCGCTATCCTAACATTTTCTATCTATGGGCAAAAAGCACTGAATTTTCCCAAATGTTCCTACTGTATCAGACTATTATCAGCTTTACTCTTTCGGTTCTTAGTATAGATGACTCTCTGGGGATAGTTTAGTGACTATGGGAAGTGGCCATTACAAAGCCATTATTGAATGCTGTGGGTTAAATCATGAAATTATATTGTAACTCCCACAAATAAAAAGTCAAGAAGAGTTTGTCATTGACATTCAATAAAACTGAAGTTCCTGTGCTTAATTTTTCATATGAGAAGTTATATTGTATCTGAAGCACAGGAACTATTGATATAAATCTTTACTGATTGTACTTTTAAATCTTCAAGTTTCTATTGATATTAGGCACAACAAAATACAAAATAAAACTAGTCATTGGCATAGTTACTGTTGACAGAAGAATTTATAATTTAGAAAAGTACAATTTCTAATATATATGTAGAATCAACTTAACGTTTGCATGACAAACTTTTTGACCTAATAAAAGATAGCTGAGTTGATTTATAAATTGGCAATGTGTGTAATTAGGGAAATGCACATCATTGGAAGAAAGGGAAACTCTATTTACACATGAGTGTGCTACATGCCTCTTCTCCAAGGTGACTGCAGCCATAGAAACATATTGTGAGGATCACCTTAAAGATATATTCAACTGCTGAGACTAAGAAAACTAACTGAACTCAACTCTTATTTATTTTTGTCTGAATAAACCAATTACTTGTTATGGTACCATGCACCTGTGTCTAGAACTTTAAGCATTTATTAAATCCAATGTTAATATTCCCCGAGTACTCTCTAAAATATACAAATGAAATGATCTAATTAGATTAACTTTGAAAGTTCATATTCATTTAATGACTTTTATAAAAATGACATTTTGATTTAATAATAGTTATAAGTTGTATTTATAATTTTAGATTTTCCCAATTCAATCTAGGATTCAGAACATTTTAGTTAATAGCCAACCCCAAGTATTGAGGATAATTAGAATAAACTACTAAGGTTAAGATAATATCTACCTTTTTCCTAATTAGGTCTGATAAATGACCTGTGTATATTCAAAACATTCAAGTTTAAATAGCTATTTCCAGATCTCTGTAACTATTACAATGTTACAAAGAACATGCCTGGAATTTCAGTACTCAGGAGGCTGAGGTAGAATACTAGTAAATTTGATGTCATCCCCGGGCTACATCATGAGATTCTTGCTCAGCACACTGGAGGGCATTGTCCTAAGTCCTTTTTTCCTATTTGGAGCTTCTTGTACTTTTAGCTGAAGACTTGACTCCTTGTGACACAGTGTTTCCTCAACAGTCTTGGGACTCTAAGGGCACCCAAAAGCCCCGCGATGGCAGCTTCCACCATCTGGCCTATTTTTGTTTTCTTTGGGGCTTTTAATTAAATAAAGAACATTATGGAAAATTCTCAAGTTCTTAATAAAGAGGAATAACAAGGAGACTGCATTACCAAACCACAAGCAACAAATTTTGTAAAAGGATAACTACAAAGTTATATTTCCATTCATCTAGAGAAAATTTTAGATGAATTGTTTTCACTGCATCATTGCCCTATACAAAACATACATCTAAATTTATACATGGGTGTTGGCACAAAGTTAAAATAAAACACTGCAGTATTCCCAGAAATCTATTATCTTATATTAACTTACTACATGAAATAACATTTCTAAATAAGAAGTTACGTTGGCACGCAAATCATCCTCCTGAAAACACTGCTCTTAGTTCCTTCACCAAGCCACTGTGCTCCAAATCACTCAGCTGTACTTCACTGTCAACACCCACAATTCCCTTCTAAACATCTCCATCATTTAAGGACTGATGTATATAGACTTAACTCCCTATAGACTACTAACCCATTCAAAGATGCTGATCATCTCCTTGAACCCTCTAAAGAATTTTTAAAATTGCTTGCTTATGTTGACATTCCAAACCATAGAATCTCTGAGTCATAAACTGCATCAAACATGAGACTACTTTATTTGAAGTTTCTGTTTCTCAGGTCAAAAGGCAAGGAGAACTAAGCATTTGAATATAGGCAGAGTTGGACCCAACACACATGCAACTAGTTTCTACAGCATTTCTTGGAGCTTTTCTATTTCTGCTGCTCCATACTGCTTAAACCTCACTTAATCACTTAACTTTTCATAGTGGTAGTGGTGCCTTGTCTTGCTGACTAGATTGTGAAGTATATAGATTAGGGTACATAGCAATCACCTAGTCAATATAGATACCTGGATAAATTATCTTCAAGCCAGTAAGAGTTTTCTTTACACTAATTTTAAAAGAAATTTTTTCTAGAATCAAATATTCTTGGGGTCTTTTATATTCAGAATTAGGTAATGAAGTCAACAGAGCTAGAAAGAGATAATTTTTTCTTATGGCTATGGTTTTGACCTAGAAATTTTACTAATATAATCCAAATCAAAAATCAGTAATTATTTCCATTCAGTAGCAAGATATGAGTGTCACCATTATAATGTCTAAGAAAGTATCAGGAAGTTGCAGAAGAGATTTGAATGTTCCAGAGGACAAAACTGTTTGGAAATTACAGCTTGTACACCTAAAAAATGGTAGAATCCTTTTCAAGAGAAATAAAATATTCATTTATGATTATCATTATGATTATTAATATAATTCAGTATCTATCTCTCTTACACACATACACACACACACACAAGTCATATAGGCACCTTTTGTGTCTTAGGGTTTATAGAGAATTAGTTTACTCTTGTTACTATATCATTGTCTTTTTCTTCTTGCTTTCATCACATAGATACTAAATTTGCTTCTGATTAAAAACACAGTGTATATTTTTGTAGCATCCTTTTATACACACATCAATATATCATGTGTAGGATAACTAAGATTGCCTCTGGGGAAAATTCTCCTCTCCATAGAAACATTCATGACAACTTAAGTAAGAGAGACCTTGCCTTTTGCTACCTACTGCCTCACTGTAGATCTTCCACTCAGGTGGAATCATTTGAAGGGTTTTAATTACAAGGGAGTCATTCAGCACGATAGACTTTTATGTATTTAGTATTTTGATTAATTTAGGAGTGTAGCATAAGGAATACTGAGCAGTTTAGTCACCTCATTTGTAATCTTCAGTCATGCAACAATGGCAAGGTAGTTAAGAATATAGTGGGCTCTGAGGGCAGAATACTTGGGCTTGAAGCTGGGATTTTTTTTCTAATAGCTCAATAAAGCTACCATGATCTTACTGTACCCATAGTTTATTTTTCTAAGTCATAGACAAGAGACACAAAACTTCTATCTTTTACAGTTGCTATGAAAGATAAATGAATGTCTCTACATACGTAAAAATGTAAATAATGTGATTCCATGCATGGGTCATAAGTGATCTATAAATATTAGATACGATCACAATATACATAAAACTTTATTTCTTTTCATGAAAGAAAAGTACATTATAGACATAGAAATTGATGGCTAAAAATCCATACGCATTCTCTTTCCTAAAGAATATTTTAATTTTTCCATCTAGAAACGTCAAAAAACAAAACAGAACAAAAATATTTGTGACACACATTTAAGATGCCAGTAGTGATTATTTTTTTCTTAAAAAGAATAAGGAAATAAAATAAGTAACACAGTCTGTTACTATAATTATTCAAAAGAACGATTAATGAACAAACCCTGAATAGCACAATGCTAAGGCAACAGCTCAGGCCACGTCTCAAATCATTTTGCATCAAATGGAAAGCTAATTTCAAAGGAGAGGAGCCAGCATCGACATGCTCTGCTCAGAGACATGCTCTACATTTATTCTCCTCAGCCATCCATCACAGGGCTCATCATTAGCTTGTCATTAAAACCATTAACATACATGCATTGAGTGGTCCAGGCTTGCATCACATTTGCTGTGCACATTGGGGCTTACTCAGTTCTGATAATACACATTGAGCTAGGGGAACCTGGAATAGATTAAAATGCAAATTTTAAGAAACGTAGTAATTTTTATGTATATTATATGTTATATGCCTATTAGAAAATATTTTTTCTTCCAGAGATTCTGCTATGTTCATGACTGAATTAAATCCTTTGTATCTGTAAGGGTGTCAACATTATAATCACATTGGCTTTATTTTGGCATTTTCTGTCTTATCGGTCTTTTGATTTTGGTTTATGTGGGTTGTTTGTTCATTTCTTGCTCTTTTTTGTATTTTTTGTTTCTTTCTTTTATTTAGAAAGATCAGGAGAGAGAAAGGGAGAGAGAGATTGAGAGAGAGAGAGAGAGAGAGAGAGAGAGAGAGAGAGAGAGAGAGAGAGGTGGGGAGAGCCTGGGAAGATCTGTGGGAGGGAAAGCATGATCAAAATACATTGTATGGAAAAATGGTTTAAAAACTTCATTGTTACTTTGTCAATGAAACCCAATAACATCAAGATTTCCCCTTGCCAATATTAACAGAACTTTATTGAATAATGCTAAAAGTAAGACACTGTGGGGCCTTTACTGTCTATCTAAGAACCAGTTATCTAGAATGGGGAAAATACATACTCATAAATGCTAGTTTGGACAGGAATAAAGGTCCTAAGAAAAGGAGTAATTAATTGTACAGGAGTCATAGGTAGGAGAGATTGTTTTCCTTTGAGTTTTATTCCCATCAGTTAAAATACATTGACATACTTGGTAGTACTTATTAAAGAGAATAAAACATGTTAAGATAGACATGACTGTAATTGTTGTTGTTCTTGCTTATAAAACTCTTCCTAGACTTGAAGATCTAGGCAATTGTCACAACACACACTTATAGTGATAAGAAGTATATCTATTGCTTCCCTCTGCTTGACAATTTCAACTGTCCTGCACATTAAATTTCAGTCCTTGCAAAAGTCCATAATAATAATGTGGATGCTACTTCAAAAGAATATGACAGCAGTTTATAGGAATAAAACACATAGCATTTGAAATACTGAAGATATTTAAAAACTTTACTAAAAAGATATAAGCAGCAACAAAAATTCTAATTGGGTGTACTGATCTTCATTGTTTCATTCATGAGACCTTAAACAAAGAATATTTACTGGACTTATTTATAATAAATATATGCAGGTAGAGGCACAGGTGTTTAGATTAAATGCACTTTTCAGTCATTCATTTACCTGGGAATTATTGCCTGTGTGTATTCAAATCCACAAGCCTTGGATTTGAAGGGTGATGAGATCTACCTTAGTAATCAATGTCACAGTTCTTCCAAAGCAGAGAAAATATGGTGTGTACTTTTAAGTGGATATTAAAATAACTTCAGCTTTGACTTTAAAACCAATTATTTATTCAGATAGTAATGGCTATTTCCTAAAACTAGAATCTAGCACTTCATCGTGAATGCTTTAAAATTATTCTGTCCATGAGGGAGAGTCACTGGATTCAACAACTCCATTTTAGTTCATCATTTAGCAGTTTCCATAGAAAAGCAATGATTTAATTTCCCTGCTCAAAGGAAGCATGATACCTCACACTTTGATGTCATTTGTACGTGGGGGATAAAAAATATTTGGAACTTTAAAAAAAATAGTAGTATAGAAAGATTCAATTAATATGGGCGAGATTTAATACCTTCTATTATTTTCTAACAAAGTCAAAAAATAAAATTATTCCATGCTTCTAGGCAGATAAAAGTTATCTCTTGTTTGGGAAAAAAATAAAGCATTCAATATATGTCTAAATTTGGGGAAGAGGAGAAATAGGAACAGTGATCCGTGTTCTCACATGTCCCTTTGTCCCTTTCAAAAGTCGTCTGATTTAAATTTATTTACTTTGTTTTATGTGTATGATTGTTCTACCCAAATGTATATTAGTACACCACATGTGATGTCAAGGATGTCAGCAGCAGGAATTGCATCCCTGGGAAAAGGCATTACCATTTGAGTGCTGGGAATTGAACCCAGGTCCTCTGAAAGAACAAATGCTCTGTTAAGTGCTCAGTAATCCCTTTATTCGTAGTTCTCATCATTTTCAATCTCACAGAGGAAATATAACATACACAATTAAATAGGAGACAACGAAAACAGTGACGGATGCCACAGTAGAGAAAGCACTAAGCAAAGGAAGGCAGTCTCTGAGAATATACACAAGGATGATCTTGGGGGTGGGGAGAAGAGGGCATATTTTTGAATAGCCTTTGAAGATGTGAAAATTGTTACACAGAGAAAAGAGAAAGGACAGAGGGGAAATGGAAAAAGAAAACAGAGTATCTTACATAAATTATCAAAGTCATGGGAGGGGGGGTGGAACATAATAATAAAAAGTCAGAAAATTAGAACAAGATCAGAGAGTGAAGAGCCTTTTATCTACATCACAGAACGTATATATTTCTATGCTTTCAGTGGAAGGCTGTTGACAATTTGAGGGTAGAAAAACGAAATGGTTGAAGTTTTAGGACTGTGTTGCCCTGTATCTACTGAGTGTACAACAGTGAAAGGAAAGTTACAGTGGTGAGCTTACCAATGCGGTCTAATAGGGTGTTGACAGCCAGAACAAATAGGGCAATGGAAATGGGGGAAAGAGAGGAATTTAGGTTGTAGGTGGTGGAGTAGAAAGGGTTTGCGTTTATTTTGGGGCTCTTAAATTCATGTGATGAGAAAGGCTTTCGCCTGTACTCTACCAAGGGCACATGGAAAGCTCATGATCTCACATTTGATACTAATGGAGGTTTTTTTTTATTTATTTTTTGTTTCTCATGCTTAAGGAGGTGTGTGTGTGTGTGTGTGTGTGTGTGTGTGTGTGTGTGTGTGTGTGTGTGTGTGAACTCAGAAGGCTTCTGTGTTAGTAGTGAAGATGACAGATACTGAAGGTGAAGTTCACCACAAGACTAGGTGATTTTGATGTTACTGGCAACAACAGCAACAATAATATTAATTCATGCTCTCTGGAAACATTACTTATATCTAATTTTCAGTCTGGGTTCTTATGCCATTTTAAGGAAAAATGTTTTGGGATGAATGCTTTAAGAAAACAGCATTTGCCAGGTGTTGCTTGCCTTTAATCCAAGCATTGGGGAACGAAAGGCAGGCAGATCTCCGTGGTGAGTTTGAGGCCAGCCTGGTCTACAGAGCTAGTTCCAGGACAACCAGAGCTGTTATACATAGAAAGCCTGCCTCAAAAAACCAAACAAAACAGAAAAACAAAAGAAGGAAAGAAAGAAAGAAAGAAAGAAAGAAAGAAAGAAAGAAAGAGAGAGAGAAAGAAAGAAAACAAAGAAAGAATGGAAAGAAAAAGGCATTCACTGGGTTGGATGGCTTGCCCTGTCTTGGTAGAAAGGTAGGAGATCTTGGTCCTAACTGAACTTGATATGCCATGCTTTGTTGACACCTATGGGAGGCCTTATCCCTTTATGAGCAGAAAGAGAAGAGGGGTAGATTTTGAGGGTTGAGGTGGCAGAGGGGAGGTATAGGTTAGGGGATGGGAGGGGAGGAGGAGGAGAAAACTGAGATTTTGATATAAAACGCATAGATTTCATTAATAAAAAGGGGGCAATCAATTTTGTCTTCTCAAATGAAATAAAGAAAACATGTTTCCATAGCAAAGTAGCAAAAGAGAAAAAGGGTGCTTGAATTTAATAAAACTAAACTATAAATACATTTAATTTTAACTGACATATAAGGAAATGAAACTTGTATGTTTATGCACTTATCATATAGATATATATTGTGAAATATTCAAATTACTTTAGATAGCACTATCTATTCAAATAGCATTTTTATGAAAAAAGCATTGCAAATCAATTCTAGCACAGGGTCATCGTCCATGGTCTTTCTCCAGAACTTAAGAAGCAAGCCTTTTAAGAATTATGTAGCCTGTATGCTTGAGGGTCCTGTTAAATATTTTCCCTTCATGTTTTACAAATACTTGTATTTCTTCATGATTTCAGAGACTAACCAACTCTAAGAGCTTCTGCCCAAACTTCTTGCCAATTCAGCTTGCCTTCTTTGAGGGATCTGCAAAGTAGCAGTTGATTTCTGTATTCTAGTTAATCGCTCAGTTTTACAGCCACACTCAGTAAATGCATATTTTCAAACCACAGAGGACAAGTTACATTAATATACTGACTTGTTGCCTAAAGGAATGTGTTGCTCCTTTTGTTGTGAAAATTATAAGGACCTAAGGCATCAGTGAAGGCAGAAGAAATGTTAATGTTTGCCTGCACCCTACAGCAGAGTCACAGTACAAGAGGAAAGTTTATCTTTTTAGATTGTGGTCACACAGCATAATCCCTAGAGGGATGTAAATCTTCTTCAATTTATCCTTGTTCAAGACTAAGTTAACGGTCCTATAAACTCTTCCTGATTTCCTTTTGAATTTGAAAGCCCTGTAAGTAGAGTTTCTTAAATTGAAATATTCGAAATCCATTTCAGTCAATGGAATTCAGACTAGCATCTTATTAGTACTTCTTCATTTTTGATTATGCCAGTGTTATCAAGTATAATGATTAAAGTATTTATATGTTGTGGTTTTCGAGAGACTCAATGATGTAATGCAAATCTGGTTAAACCATAAAGCTTGGCATGAGGTTGCTGCTGCATACCTAAACTCTGAGTTCAATCTCCAGTACAACTCACAGTCACATCGTATCGATCAATCAATCAGTCAGTCAATCAATCAATCAATCAATCAATCAATCAATCAGTCAGTCAGTCAGTCAGTCTGTCTAGCTCTTTGTATGTAATATGAATGGGTCTGCATATGTACCCTCTGAAATAGTGATGGAATGTGAAGTCTTAAAATTTGTGATATATGTCAACATATATTACGAAGAAACATTTCTGGCCCATATCTACAATATCGGAGATTTCCATAAAAATAGTATCAGTGATGTATAAGATTCTGAAAATTTTATGTGGTTTTATCACTATAGGATATTTCTGAGTTATCTGAGAACACTTTAAATATATTTAATATAGTATATCTTCTAAAAGAAAGGTACATCATGCTCTTGTCCCATAACTGGGTTTTTCCTTTTTAAAAGGAAGAGGAAACCATTTGGCAAATTTTTACAAAACGAGAGCTGCTCAGGCTAATATCAATAAGCTTACAGATGTTGTCACAGAAAATTCATGTCATTCTACTTGAGGTTTTATTCTTTCAAAACTTATTCCAGTAATAAGTAGACTTTTATAGTATAAGCTTAAGGACATTTTAGATAAATACTTAATTTTTCAGTGCAGACAGAGGAATGACATTGTTAAAACAACCAGGATTAAAAATTCTCATTTTGTTTTACCAAATAAGAAGTTATAAAAAATCTTTATTAATATATTTCATTTTGAAACTTATTACCTTGCTATACGGTTTAGTATTTTTGTAGATTGAGAAAATACCTGATATGAGCTAATGTTGAATGGATAAATGACTATTGTGATATAAAAAATTGTATGTAGCTAATTTCACTAGGCAGAAGCATCACACCAGTCCTACAGAAATAAAATTCCTCCTCCTTTTTTCTTGTTGGAGATAAAAACATTCCTTCTTGAAAGAAATGTTTAACTAAGAAGGGTCTAAACCATGGAGTGAACAGATGCTCCTCCATCCCAAACATATCGTGCAGTATTCACTGTTACCAGTCTACGGCAATCACGTCTACATCTGCTAGACATAAACAAATAAATTGTATTTGAAATTTAAGGCTAGGATCAAATTTTAGTATTAGTATACTAAATAAAGCTTTTCTCTTTTAACAATGTAGGCATTTTAGTATCTGATTGTAAATTACACTCATTTTTCTGAGGCTTTTTATGTTGCCTGTGGTTGTACACTTGTGTTTCTTGCATGTGTGACTTTTCACAAACGTTCAACTATGGGTCTAAGGAATTTTCCATTCCCTCATTAAGAGAAATGAAAGCATAAGTCAGATCTTGACACTCACTTAATAAATAGTGCTTCTTCCCTGCTGTCCCAACTCTGTTTGGAACCACCCCTACGCCGCATTCCTGAAATTTGTTTCGCCTTATTTCCTGGACCACACTTTAGTTGGCAGCAGTGGGATGCATGGGTTCATGGAGTATATGCTCCAATTTCTGTATAATGTTACTTGACATATTGGATTCTGACTTCTTGGAGATCTTGATCTTACAGTCTTCTTCTTGGACTTAGGGTCCTGACTGTCCCATAGGTGGGTGGTTCCACTGCTTGACTGGGCTGGAGCTTAATTTTTTCCTTTGCCAATCTGTCTCAGCAAAAATGTTCTCCCTCTCAGCTGGTTCCTAGTGAAGTTGTCCCCTAGGGTCTTTGTAGGCATTGATTTCCACACGAACCTCACATGCTTCATGTTACTAGATCTGTCTATTCTTTGAGACTGGCTGCTCTGGAGGATCTATTCCCTTCTTCAGAAGAAATCACTGAATTGACTCTAACTTCAGCTGTCTCCTAAGCATGAATTATTATACTCTGTATACAATATGAAAATGGAATAAAAATAAAAAAATACCAATCTGTTATGAACCTAGATCATCGTCTTTCTCTGATTTGTTAATTACCAATGACTGTGGCTTTAATGCTGCAGTATAAATTTACCAGTGGTAAGATAATACAGTGAGACTCCTGACTATCTATCCTCTTGTCTTTTAAATGTTTAGCTGACGTTACTGCAAAGTTAAAGAATAATCTAAGAAACATTCATTCTTTCTAGTGATATTAAACTGTTTGATTTTCTGTTGTTTATATAAATTATACTAATGCCTATCTATCTGTCTGTCTGTCTATTTATCATCTACCCATTTTTTTTTTTTTTTTGGTTTTTTGAGATAGGTTTCTCTGTGTAGCTTTGGAGCTTATCCTGGAACTTGCTCTGTAGAATAGGCTGGCCTCGATCTCATAGAGATCTGGCTGCCTCTGCCTCCAGAGTACTGGAGTTAAAGGTGTGTACCACTAATGCCTGGCTCATTAGTTAATTCTATTCTAATGATAGATACTGCTTATGCAATACGGCATCCCTGTGCTTGAAACTGCATTCATTCAAGTTGAAATGTTATTACTAACTTATAGAATTGGCAAATTTTTATTTCTTTAAAAGAGGTCAAGTATGTCCATTTCTTAAGTCCTTTGTCAAAAGCCAAATTTAAAATTTTTCTTTATTTTTTCCATTGTCTAGAAGTATGAAAACTAATATACAAGCAATATTTGTTCTTTAACCATTTATCGGATAGTTCTTTGACCCTTAGAGACAGAATTCTGTATGGCTCATCAAATGGCAGAGAAACGAAGATGATGTTTCTTCTAACAAACACCCTCTTTGGCTATGAAGCCAATCAGTATGCTACAGTACTGTCAGCTACAGTCCTCTGACACACTTAGCCTAAATTGTGGGATTTCACACCATGGATGTCACATAACATCTGTAAAGTTCTATAAAAGCCTTCAAAACTCTATAGGAACCCACAAATTTCCACAATTGGCACTGTGGGGATATCAGGCATTTTAGCAGAAGATACTGTACCTCTGGTAGGATCTTTTTATTAAGAGCAACTAGAATGAGTTGTAAGTGCCACATACAGGGAATGGAATAATGTCACAAAGAATAGCAGCTACTGATCCATACTTGTAGCACTTGACAAAGGAGATGAGATGATAAAGAGCTGGAATCATCATGAGCTCTGCACAGTCATTTTGGAAAGAGATCTCAAAGCTAACTAGCAAAGTTAATGAAAAAGTTTAGACATTAAATAAAAATAGAATTATACCAGAACAAAAATTACAGGAGGCCTAGAAAGGTTAGGGGATAAAAATTAAAGATGACTGGAACAGTGTTAATGAGAAAATCTGTGACAACACATGTGAGGCCAAGTAGGATTTTTTTCCTCCAGAACTTCATAATGTACCAGAAAGGACCACAACAGTAATAATAATAATAATAATAATAATAATAATAATAATAATAATAATACTGCCTTTACAGGAGTAAAAACAATGAGAGCCAATGCCTGCCACCGGCTCAGATTATCAGTCACTTTTAACTGTTTTTTTTTTTTTCCTTTCAAATTT
Source organism: Cricetulus griseus (assembly GCF_003668045.3). Classification (NCBI taxonomy): domain Eukaryota; kingdom Metazoa; phylum Chordata; class Mammalia; order Rodentia; family Cricetidae; genus Cricetulus; species Cricetulus griseus. The sequence goes on from NW_023276806.1 coordinate 210,915,489, forward strand.
AGAGCCGTACTATTTTCAAATGCTTTTGTCCACAGGGATATCTAACATGTGTGGAAATTTTCTGTAGAAAATATCACCAACGAAAGGAGTAGAATCTGCAAATTTAAAGTTTAAGGAAAGGAATAAAATTGGGAGACAAAAGAAAAGTTATGTATTTGCATATCATCTTTTATGATGACTCATGGTATAGAATCTCAACAGCATATTAGAAAATCGAGACCTGGTGGACTGTTTTCGCTCTCTTTGTGACAAACTGTTACTGACAAGAGAGGCTGAAGTATAATCTATTGGTATGATTTTACAACTTTTTGAAGCTCTCCAGGAGCCAAAGATGCTGCCAAGATGACTGTGCCCTGAGTGACTTAGAAACCTTGAAGCTACATAGAATACACACTGGACATAGAGGTAAATATGGCCTCATTGCAATCTTCTACCAACACATACTTCTTTTACACGACACACCATGCTCCTTGACCCTCAAAGTTTGCCTTCTAAAGACACAACAACTTCATTTTCTAATCTTACATGGGGCATATTGATGTTCTCTAAAGTATGTCATTAGTTCTCAGACTTCAGTTATTTTCTCCCATAAGACAATGAAAATAATAATCACAATTATTTAAATTAATTAAATAATAATTTAATTAATAATAATTAAACCAAGATTTAATATTTAGTGATAACTTTAAAATGACAGGAGAGTAAGGGGACTAACAAATAAGAAGTTAAGTGTAAGAAGTTATCTGAAAATTCACCAGTAGAAAACACAATAATCTGGAAAACACTATGAAAATGGGCAACTTTGTGCCAAAAGGCCTCAATATAGAGACTGTTTAGGAAGTACATTCGTTTTTCATCTCTTGATATAGAATTGGAAAATGCCAAAATGAGGAACTCATTTAAGACTTCATAAGAGAAGGCAAATCTGAGTCAGCTCATTGAGAATGGGGAACAATAATTGCTTAATAAGGGAGAAAGAATGGGGCTGTGCTAATTATTGTGACTTCATCATTAAACATCACTGTTTGCCTCAGATTGGAAAAAGAAAGCATGTGGTTTCTTCTTATCAGTATGGGTTCACCTTGCAGTTAGTTCTGATCTGAGTATTTTCTTCTCTTATAAGTTTAAGAAATGTGAGACCACAACAAGTTTCAATTACTTCAGTGTAAACACAGCATTGATCTAACTTTAAAATAGTCTTCAAAAAAGGCAAATATCCCTATAAAGTAGAAAGCATCCTGCACACATGTTCATGAAGTGGATAGTCTGAAAACTCTTTGAACAGTGTTGGAAGTGGAGGTTTTAAAAGAAATCAAAGAGCTGAGGAGATAGTTTAGCTGGTAAAGTGTTGGGTGTGCAAGCATGATGACCTGAGTTTGGATCCCTACACTGCTTAGCAGTTATAAAGAGGAACAGTAGAGCTATTTATTGGTCTACAATTTTGATTTTCCTTCTTCAGCAGCCTAGCTGGGTCATGGATGTTATTCCTGTAGGTATTGCTTTGTGAAGCTAAGGTACTTCCAATGAATAGGCCATATATCTAAAACATACCATACATTCTTAAGAACCTTGGCATTAACCTAGGAAGATCTGCAGAATGAGCATGCATGTCTCAATGCCACATTATTGGTTCAGGAATGATATGGGGAGCCAGTCTTCTGGAAGCAACAGGGTAAGGTTAGATTCTGACAGAAACATTAATTGGGAAAGCATCCTGGGAAACAGAATCATTATAACAAGGAGGCATAGAATTTACGTAAGACAAAGCTGAAACAAGATATAGAGTGGAAAAGCAGAGAGTTTGAGACAAAAATGAATTCATTTGGGACAGTTTTCTTTTACAAACAGAACATTTTGTAGGGTAAGGACAGTATTAGCAAAGAAGAGTGGAATATGTGGGAAACTTGGTATCTGCAAACATTTATAGAGTCAACCCACATCTGTTCCTTTTTTTCTAATGATCCATGGCTCTAGCAACCTCAAGTGCACATTCACATTCAACCACATCACTATTATGGAACTGAATAAAAATCTAAACAAACTAAGCATTCCCAGTGTTTTTGTTACCCCCGGATTCTGAAGACATTTAATTTCTTAGACTCCATAAGCAAAAGTATGAAGTCATCTTTTTTCCTTTCTGTTCTGTCTTCTATTTTGCAGCGAATCTTAACAGTGGCCACGAGCTTTCCTGTTTTATTCTTAGAATACAGTCAGGTGCCTTTTCTCATCTTTATTTTAAAACACTTCTTGGATTAATTCACTGCTTTCCACTCCTATCATTTAATTTAAAACAGATACTACAGCTACTAGAGCCTACTAAAATTAATCTGCATCAGCTCTTCTATTTCAAAAACATTCTGACATTACAATCTGATTTCAGAGAGCTTGGATCCAAAAGTAGAACATGGACTGTACCAAACACAAACCCTATAACTTGCTATTTAGTAACAAGAGTCTGGCCACATCTTCATATATTCAAAACTCTGTATTTACCTATGTATTCTAAATTCTTGTTCAACCCAATTTGCCCTGTTTCTGGGCACATGAGTGACTAATCCTGGGTTGGTAATATTTTCTCTGTTAAAGCTGTTCACTGCCAACTTCAATTAGTGTTTTCTTATTCCTCTAATCCTTTATCCCACTGATTTTGAGCAATGAGCTCCATACAATAAATTCCTCTGCCATATTGCCTCACTTTTAATGGGTTGTTTACTTCAGGAATTGTAAGAGAGGTCAGAGCAAAAGAAATGATGCTGTTTTGGAAAATGATCTATAAAGGTAGTAGAGTGGATAGAAAGTATTGAAACTGCAAAGTGTGTTTGTATTGTTTTAGTCTCATTTAAGATGGAAATGAGATACTGTGATAGGTACTATCAATTAGTACCTGAATAGGTATATACCATGGGAAGCATCATTATGTCCAGGCACCCAGTTTATTTGCATAAATCACATGAGGTAGGTATTACTGAGAGTTGGGGGGGGCAGGGAAGAGAAAGACAAAGACACCAAGGAAAGAAAACCTGCCCATTCCCATGCGTAGTGCTGAATCAAGTGCTGGACCACAAACAGTGTAATGCAGTTAAGCAGCACTATCTCTCGTTCATAACAATATTGTCATGAATAGCCCCTTCCAAAACAACATGTAGCATGAAGGCACCCCAGGACACACAAAAATCTACATAAAGGTTTCAAAAGTAGGTTTTTCATTTCTAATCAATCTCAAAATTCTCTGAACTCTATTCAATGAGATGTGAACAAATTTTAATTTATAGAGCCCTGTCAATAATTTTTCTTTGCATTGCTTCATAACAAACCCAAAATGCTGGCTGACTGTCACATAGAAATAAGCATCTTATCAGTATAGAGTTGAAGATGTGGAATTCAGAGGTGATATCTGCTAATACCTGGACTTACTACAGAAAGTTTTGGAGTAGCACAGAATGATTAGAAGTATCAATGTTGACTCAATATTTTCCAGTATTTTCATTTATATTTCTCTGGAAAAGACAAGGTAGGGGATTCCTCTAGTTTTTAACTTTTCTGAAATCAATTTCTTACAAGGAAAGGAGGTTTTGCTTTCATCTATGGAAAATAAATGCAGGTATTTTTCCTATGTGTTGACAACTTACATAATGCATTAACTAAATGGATTTTGTACAAACTGATAATGGTACTATACAAAATATTAAAGATATTTTTAATATTGTTTTGCATACTACTATTGCTTTTAGATAATTCATGATTAAACTTAAAATTAACAATAAACTGAGTGACCAATTGTCAAGTGAAAAATACTATGAGCTCAACAAAGCTATTATTCAGTCCAGTTACTAATGCAGGTTCTAAAATACAATGTTTAATAAACTACTCCATTAAGTCATTAATTTTTTATTTTAGTATTCACAGCACTGGACAATTAAACTTGTGAAAATCACGTTCTTCTGCATCTTATCACACATGGCTTGCATCAGCATCTCCATAGTGTGTGGTGGCGAGTGAGGCAGCACCCACAGCTCACATACTGCTCTTATGGTTACCTTTCATATTAGCTCCCCCCTTTTCAGTGGAGAAAATCAGGATCTAACTCTTGTTGGGTTTAAAGATGAATTCTTTTAGCGTTTGCATAGGGAGTGAGCATTAGCACAGTCAGGAGAGCAACTGAAAGGAAAAGCCTGCAGCTACCACTGCACGGCTGACAGGGTGATGATGCAGGGTGTAAAAACTTTTGTCTGATTGCTCATTTTCCTTGCTTAGAGTACAGCTAGTCTCGAGAGCATATATTCATGTTCTTTTTACTTGGGGTTTTATCATTTCTTTTGTATTATTTAATACAACTAAAGACACTTCCAAAAGACAGATTTTTCCATTTTGGAAAAGTAATGGCCTGGAATCCAAAGGAACACTTTAATGACTGTAGTGTGTTTTTGCAAAGATGACAGAGTAAAAGCACAATACATCTATTAGGCATATGATCTCAAAGATGTTCATATGTCAAACCATGTAGGTTCTTTTAAAAATCAACAAAATAATAATTTGTGAAAGGTCAAATGAACATGGGCGCACAGCCACATTCTAGATCCCTTTCAGTGCTTTGACTGGAAGCTTAATGAGGGATAAAAAGAGTCCAATGTGGTAGCATATGCCTACAATCCCAGCAGCGATTAGGAGGCTGAGGCAGGAGGACTGATGGGTATTGGAGCCTGTGCTACAATGTGAGACACTGTCTCAATGCAAAACAAAAGATAAAAAAATAACAAAGATTGAAATATAAAAATGAAGGCAAGGAGCAATCTTGTATCAGTCATGTGAAGTTAAACAGCTTGTGGAGTATCTCAGGGAAGGATAGCCATAACATTTCAACATCATCCTACCAGCTCAGAAACATATATGGTCCATCACTCAGCTGTAACTATTTCTCCAGGAATTCTCATTTCTACCAGGGTCAGTTCATTTTAGTAAACAAGAAACTGATATGCCTGACACCACTGAATAAGACCTGGCATTTTAAAACGTGTCATACACTTTCTTGAAATCCACAATACATCAATTTTTAATACTTACACTCTCTCAGCTCCATTAAAAAGATGGTAGGGGAAAGATTTTAGAGTAATTAATGATATAGTTAGCTGCTAAATATTAATAGGAATCGTAGTCTTGCATAAAATATAACATATAAACCTTGCCAATACAGACGCACCAGTAATTAAGCTTGAATATGTAATTACCCTGATTTATAAGACAGGCAAAAAGTTACACTTTACCAGCTTCTGTGTAAACTGTGGGTAACAGTTAAACTTTGCATTTTACGGTTTATAAAAATGGGCAATGCCTTGACTACAGTTCATAAATGGTTTAGAGTTCTATAATAGTAGTAAAAGTTATGACAACTTACTCTTTCACGAATATTCATATTGTACCATACAAACCAAACTATTATAATGGCCCATCAGATGGAGGTTCATCAGACACAGTGCTTAATGCTCAACAGGACATTAGCAGTACTAAAAATGCTATCAACACTAGTACAGGGCACTTGGGATAATTTCTAAGGTCTGTGAACAACAATTTTGATATCTTTTCTATATTACAGACATGGTACAATCTGACTCTGCTTAAACTTTTATGTTTTTACTTAAACACCATGACAAACTTCAGACAAATTATAAAAATCAGAGACATAAGAATATATTTTCATCCCTTTCAGGAAACTGCTAACCACACTTACATGTGTGGCTGAGGCGAGCAGCCGGGACTGCTGTTCCCATTGCTGTCGATGTGGTCCAGGGAACCATTGAGGTCTTCATGGACGGCCTGCAGGAGGCCACTGGAGGCGTTATTGATCAGTCCAGGGTTACTTAGCAAAGGCAAACTGCTCTCTGCCAAGGCAGCCTAGTGGGATGGACAAGGAACAAGACAGCTTTAACACGCCTGCCCTTTAAAATGGTTGCAACAGCACATCTCTCGATTTAGAGGTTGCACACTGCATTATAGACATTTCAGAAGCATTTAAATAAAATGTATGGAAACACAAAAATTCCTACATGGCCACTTGCAGTCAACATAGCAAGGGCATTAAAGTGATGTGAACACATAAACAACAGCTCCCCCAGCAAAGTTTCTCACTCCTGTGTTAACCTTTTGCATAATGAAATGTTGATTCCTCCCATGTTCAGAAATACTCAAGGATAATGTAAGCAATTGCGCTGCTTTTTCAAAATGACCAGAACTTAACTCAAAATAAAGAAGTCCTGACATTTGCCTCTTCTGAATAAAAATTATATATTATAATTAAACTTTAAAGTTTTTGCCACAAGCACCATGTTCCCCAACACTATGATGTGAAATCATTTATGACAGCCTGGATAAATATTAATGCATGGCCACATGCATTTGCAAAAGCTTCTATCAATCTAGCATTTGCAGGAAAACTGAGTGTTCCAGATTTTGCCACAGGGTGTCCTTCTTGCTTCTTCACATCAAAAGTAGCTTGAATGAGAATCAGTGCTTTCTATAGTACTAAGTACTACAACTTCTTTGGATGATAAACCAACTATTAAGAACAATCATAATCTCCCCTAAATAGAAAGCATGCAAAACAATGAAGTACCCAAACATCCAAAGAGGACAATAATGGCAATGTGTATTTAATGATATTACCTGCAGACTGGCATTAAGAGCTGCTCCATAGCCCAAACTTGTAGGTATATTTTTTACTAAAGTAGGACTTCTGGAAGAAAAAAAAATTACATATGACTTACAAATTAGAATATGAAATATGTGTGGATATAAAATATAAAATTTTCTACATTAGATCAACCTGGTCCATGAATTGAAACAAAACAGAAAAAAACTTTAGCCTATGGTGTGGAGGCAAACTTAGAATGTGACCATGGACATTCTGGCTTCCTGAGGTTTTTATTTGCAAGAACAACTAAAGATCATATAAAAACTTAAAAATGTAAATACACAAAACAATTACCAATTTGATATAATCAGGATATAATTAATGGTTAATTTCTGGAACACCATGAATTAACATAACAAATTACCATAGTTAATTAAATGACAACATAATGGATTAACTATTTCTTGAATGCAGAAATTAGCACATACTTGACTACAGAAATCAAAACTCAAGGGCTAGGAGCAGATAACATACATTAAAATCATCATATAAGGCAGTACTGGTTTAGGGGAGTTAATTAGGCACAAAGTTAGTTCCATTGTGTTTCTAACTTAACTCCAGTGGTTTTTCCGGTCTTAAAAAAAAAAAAAATCAAACTTTCCATGCAACAACTTCTTCAAACTAGTGTGTCTTGATCATCTCAGTTACATTACATAGAAAACTGTGTTGGCTGAAAATAAATGAGATAAGCCCAATATAAACTTTGTACAGAAAAAAATAAAGACTTTGGAAAATAAAAGCCATAGATTTTTTTCAAGAGCGCCAATGCAGGTACCATCAGCTTTATTTTAAAACAGTCTTTTGTCCTCTACCACTGGAAAGCAAGCACCATTCTGAATTTATGCTTTTGATATAAGTTCAAAGCAGAATTGCTAAAAGCAGTAGCCAAAATATTTTCGTGGAAAATCATTGGTTGGATTATGATTTGTGTGTGTATGCCTAAATTCAAAAGGCAGCTCCCAGCCAAGAATGTGAGCATGCCTTCAGCTGACGATTTCCGCACCCCACCCCCAACTGCAAGCACTCACTTTTCCAGCGGACACAGGATACAGGATTACAAAACTGTCACACACATACCCTGTTATCTTTTGTGACCTTCGCTTCTGGTATTCTACTTCATCCACAGTCCACACTGCTCCTTTAACATTTTCTACTCGAACAAAACATTTGTGCAGGCTAAGATTATGACGTACTGCATTCTGAATCAGAGGGGAGAGAGCCAAAAGGAGCAAAAAGAATATTGTTTAATAAGGCAGCCCAACACACTGCTTTATTGATCTTACTTGATCAGAGTGAAAATTTCTAAGATGTTTAAGCACGAAAATCAAAATATGGCATGATATTACAAACCCCCAACTTACAAATTACTGGAATCTGCAGTTTGAACTTGGTGATAAGAGAACCTTCCACGCTATTTTAATAATAGCTGTGTCAAAACCTTTCTTTCATTGAACTGGTCTAAATTGCAATATCTGCACAAATTACAGTATCTTTGAAAATGCCAGAACAATTAGGTCAGCTCTGTTGTGTCCCTGATCAAGCACTCAGGGATGGTTGAAATGTCCAAAGGAACCAGTCCTGCTTGAGGTATTAAAATGCTAAAAAGGCTACAGTGACAAGTGTTAATTTTGCACAAAGCTTTATGCAAATAAGCTCAAAGGCATTCTTTTCATCCCTATAATAATGAAATGACAGAGTTTGTTTATTCTGTATTATTAGATGACATATGCAAGTTACAGTGTAATGTTCTGCCTGAACAATAAGATACACTTAGATTTTTTATATAAATTCCCAATAAAGTTTTTGTAAATGTTAAACTCAATTGAAAGTCAGGGCTAGAACCCGAGAGTACGTTTTCTTCCCATAATGATTATGCAAACAGATGTTGTTGGCAGCTTTGTATTAGAGTAATTACTCAAAATTAACATTTTTAAATCAAATTAAGTCATTCCTAAAATTTTAACTATAATAAATATACAGTAGACAACATAATTTACCTTCAATATTTTCCATAATTCAAATTATGAACCTAAGCAAATATTTCTTGCTGTCAGGGTACATTGGCATATAGCTATCAAGCACTCAGAAATGACATAATTCTTATTTCGAGAATATAAAACAAAGTAATTTTGATGAAGATTTCTTTCTATTTGCACAAAGACAAGCTTCTGGCTTGCTTTAAGAGAAGAATTCTTAAAAAAAAAAAAAAAAAGCATAAGCAGATCTAGCATCTGACCTGAAATCCAAGGATTTGATTGATCTTAATGCCCATGGCTCTGAATATGATAATTTTAATATTAATGAGCAAATGAGCAGTTTTATTATGCATGCGATATAGTTAGAACTAATAAGCTGTTCAGAATGAGTTTTGCTGGATCCCCGAGCTGTGGAGATGAGACCAAGCTAAGATATTAAATCACCTTTCATTTCTTTTAAAATTTCTTTCAGTAAATCAAATGACAGAACATTCCTTACATTCTCTAATGAGCAACAAAAGAAAATGTAAACCTTCGACATAAATATGAGCTACTGAAAATGCTTTACAACATATATTGTGCAGATTATCCCTGACATGTTCAATACAAAACACACACTCAGTAACTGCATAAATAAAACAATTACATTCATTTACAGTACCGCATACTGTAGCAACTAATAACATCTAAACATTTTGTAAATTAAAAGCATTCTGAGCCTGGTACCCATATATCTGTAATCGCCTGCCAGATTAATTTGCATTTTAAATCCAAATTAATTCACTTTAGCATATCTCACAGTCTAAAATTCTTAGTATGCTGATGAATGCTTCGCAGCTTCTATTCTTCTGAGCTACAAACATTTTCCCCTTTTGTACCAAATGGCTTGTGGCTAATTGATGTTTCTGACTGCTTTTTGAAATGAAAATAAAACAGTTCACTTAGTCTGTGCGGAGTGCCCTTATCTTTCCAGACGTTTCTCATTTCCAAAAATAGATGCACAGAACTAACATTTTTTTAGCTCCTTGTAAGATCCAGACAATGAAGTTGTTTGGACAGGGGTATAGATGAACCCTTTTGTCTAAGTAAATAAACTGCATTTATGTTCTGACAGGATAATATTCACTTTACTTTCTTTTAGTTCCAGCTGAGTAGCCAGGGCCCTCACTCCCGTGGCAGCTTCAGTCTGTATGATGAGGTATGATGTGTGCAAAAGGAGCAGACCAGGACAAAACCTACAGCCTCCATTTGTTGCACAAGCCAAACAGACATTTTTCAAACTAATTAGCCAATAATATGCAAGAGAAAAAGTAATATCGTGCGACTAACAAAGGTGTTGATGATTGAGTGCTCACACTGTAATTAGTGTGTCAGGCCCTCGTTTCTCTGCCAAGCCTCAGCTATTAATTGCACCAAATTAGAAAACTATATCAGAGGCAAAATTATTCTTTCACTTGTCATTTTGAGAGAGGGAATTCATTCCATTCAAGAGGCAGGTTAAAAAGAGGGGAAGCAGATACTAATCTGCTTATGTCATGTAAATAAATGCTCCTTGTGTTCTCTGGAAGGAACTGTGCTGGGCATCTTGGAACTGCTGGAGAAGTAGTTACCTTCCAAGTCGCGGCATTCCGCCGGAAGTAAGCGAATGTCCGTGTAAACCAGCTGTAAATTTCATTAAGCGTTAACTGTCTGTCAGATGACTCCATGATAGCCTGGAATGAGACAAGATACATAGTGACATAGAATAATGCTTTCCTAACCAGGCTCCATGGCACTTTCTCATCCAAGTCTTACTCTCAGCATTAATGAATTTTAATTTAATCAGCCAAAGTTAATTTTCCCTCTACTTACCTGCCTTATGAGAGTTGCATAAGTAAATGGAGGTCTAACATCTGCATTTTTATAAAATTCGTAGTTTGGGGCAATCTCTATAAAAATAAAAAATAAGGAAAAAACTGTTAATTCTCCTAATAACTCACAGGAAACAGAATTGATTTTTCTTTCATATTTTCCCCCAGTATTGGTCAAATGATTTGGTGAGAAACTACTGAGAGTCAGAGCACAAAGCATGGCGGTGGAATTGAATTATATAGAAAAGGCCATTTCTGACGCCAAGTGCAAATGAGGCGTCCCTAGATGTTCACAGTACTTCAGGAGCAGTGTGACCAGCTGGCCTGAGGATTTTTTTTTCCTTACCAGCCAGGTCCTCTTTTAAGCGGGTGGGTTAGGCGTGTTCTTACATGGACGTTTGCCCCTTTGCCATAATCTTTACTTTTCTCCTCTAATACTTCATAATGTAGAACAGGGTCAACTCTTGACATCTGCATCTGTGGCCACCTAACAAAGGAGGCACTAGCCCCTCCCAACTCCCATGTTGAAAATTACTTCACTTTTTGTAAAAAGAGGGCTCTGGCTCATAATGGTTACAGTGTGTGACTGGGATTATCCAGATGCCCCAAAGTGGGCTGGTGGGATGGCACGGGAGGGGGGGGTGTACGGGGGTGGGGGGAAAGAGATGAGTGAAGGTGACTTTCTACCACACATGAAATTTGTGCTTAGGATGCTCTTAAGCAAATAAGCATGCCAGCGTCAGGAGCCCTGGTCCAAGAGCATCTAGGCAGCGCCTGGATAATGACTGATACATGTGTGCAGAGCCACAACTGCAATGGTGCTCCCTACATGTCCCTTTAAACGGCTCTTATCATAGAGCATTACCTGCAGATGTTGGATGGCTCTCGGCTTCCCTCGGAGATCAAAGGATCTCATTGAATTGAGGTGATAATATGGGCTATCCTGACAACACATCTCTCAATTTCTCTAATGGGGAGAGCTCTCTCTCCTGAACTACCGTTCAGAACAATTCATCATGATGTGCTTAGGGAATCGCCTCTATCCGCATTTACCAGGGATAAAACAATTATCACTCCATAAATCATGACTTGAGTTTCCATGTGCTCTGGAATGGTCCATGACAATTTCACTACAGTTTTCCTCTCCCAAAATAAAAGATCTCTACTGAATATTCATATCCTACCTGATGACATGGGGATGTTGTATTTGTCTGAATGTCGCCTTCTTATGGCTCCCACATTGGGCACACTGGCTGGGGTGATTACTGAGGGTCCCTGGGTAATCGGGGTGACTGGGGCCGTTGGTGTGGTAGGGGTTTGAGGTAAGCTCTGTGGGGATGTCTCCAACATGTTCTTCGACATGGTGACACTAGACACCAGATTTAGCTGCAAAGGCCCGGGGAGAAGGGCAGGAAAAAGGTAGAGACAAGAGAAAAAGACTTAAAAAGGTTTGACAAATGAGAGTGGATTCACTTCTACAGCTGTGTTGCCACTAATAAGCCGCAAAAGGAAGCAGCCAATCTCAACTAATTACAGGCTGAAATTGTATCATAAGAACTCTAATTAGAGAATGCTGTTAGAGGTTATCTAATAATCTACTACAGTGTTACTTAGGCCTAACTAACTCCTTCTTGTCCTACCAGGCTTCAGCCCAAGTGTATATCCTTAAATAAAAGCCAGTTGCTGATTATTGACTGCCCCTGTTGTTAAACAGTTCTAGCCCACAGTGAAGCAACAACAGTACATTGAGGAAGGAATGATGCCGTGGTTTGAACCAATAGGACATTAAGAGGGACTTGCTATTCTGTCGCTGCCAGAATTTTTTCCCATGGTCCCAAATCTCAGCTGAGAGGCTCCAGCCAG
>NW_023276806.1:210930362-210952862 GCF_003668045.3 Cricetulus griseus
AAAAGTTTATTTTTAAAATTAAAAATGCAGACATTCTATACCTTAAAGTGTCATATGTCAGATTCAGAAAGAGATTCTTCTCTTTCTTTCTATTAAAAACATGTTTATGGTGCCCTACACTTAGCTATGGCACAAAAGAAAAGCTGTAACGTCTTTGCAGAAATGCCTCTGCAGAGTTTAAATAAATACAATCTCTATGCAAAAAAGAAACATTTTGAATCATATTAATGAACAAGAGATGCTGAGACACTAGTAGAAAATCAGACAATGTACTCTTCTTCTGTTAGCTCCCCTACTACAAAACCCAGTATTCTTTTTATACCCAGAGTAGTGCAGGGCAAAGCAAGCAGGCAATCACTAATCACCAGGCTCAACGGGGGCCTTAGTGAAAAATATCCCACAAACTTTCATTAAACTACATACAGTTACTCAGCTGATTACTCTTAAGTTTCTGTGCAAACAATTGCTGGGTGAAATAACAGTATATTCTTTTTCATAGTCTATGTATCTGGCTACATTATCAGGTGTCACTTAACTCTCATATCTTTAAGAGAAACTGTAGTTTTTATTTTCTATAAGGGCTCATTTCCCCTTGGAGATAAGCTCTTTAAATTAACATCATGTATAATATACAGAAGGACATATCAATATGTGATATGCGTCTTCACTGAAACAACCATCAACAAAATAAGACAAAACTGGCTATAAAATATTATGATACCTTTGAGAAGACATTTGCTTAAAAAAAAAAAAAACATCTATTTGTCAGTATCTTGTGATGGATCCCAGTCTTTTGGGCCCACCACATGCCTTTCTATTTGTGATTGGTACTGCTACTGCTTCTTGTGTGTGTGTGTGGGACTCAAAGTGGGCTTCCTTTTAATATCTGTAAACCTATCACAGAAAGATATTCCCCCTGGCTCCAGCCGCAAGGCAGTGATTTGTGCACTGATAGGTGTACTTTGTTTAGTGTCACCCGCGGTGTAGATTGGATAGATTTTGTAAAAGATAGCATTACTTTAAAAGAAACATACAATTTGACAAGCGATTGCATTTTACTTTCATTTTATTGCCGTGCTTTTCATCACAGTCATTGTTTTCTAACTGTCCCTAAATTGTTCATTTTCTTAGTCTGTTACATCAGTACAGCTATTTACTGTTTATAAAGCAATATGCACTTACAGGTTTGGGAGATGGTTTGGGCTCTGAGGGTCGCATGTGCAAGTGGGTCATCATCGCCTGAAGACGTTCACGTTCTTTAGAAAGCTGTTAAGAAAGAGTGAGATCAGAAGCGTTTTAGAAATGACTGATCCAGCTATTTTATTGCAGTGATACATCTTATCATTGAGCTTGTCTCCCAGTAATGATTCCTGCATATAAAAGACTGGGGTGAGAAACTTAGCTGGTAGGAAATGCAACTTTAGCTAGAGAAGGAGAAAACTTTTGGAGCTTTACTTATGTTAAAGGTCAGGGAAAACAAATAACACTTCATCTTTTTGTCAATAAGAGAATTGAGGTCACAGTTGCCTCGACAGTAACAAGTTACTGAAACCATAAATTAGAAGGCCCATGGTGTCTTTTTAAAGTCCTGTGGACACTGTTAGCAATGGACTAGTGCCAACAGCTGTGAAGGGGTGAAGGGTTCTCAAAGCGAAGTGCCTGCCAGGATTGTCTACACACTTCATGCATTCCCACCGAGGTCCAGTTAGTGCCCCCTGCAATCTGCCATCATCAATCTAATTCAATAGAGTGACAGAGACCAGGCAGTGTGAAACGCTGAACTCTGCCACCGAGTCTGCATCTACACTTGTGCTGGGTCTCATTACAACTGACGGACCTTACTTTTCCATCAGTCAGACACAGCAGAGAGAGAGAGGGGAGGGGGGACGGCATAATTGGTCACACTGCAGACTGTATCATCAGCTGACCTCTTGTGTTTCAGTCCACCTTTTAGCAACGGTAAACAGGTCTACCCAAAGCTTTCTGTGATACAGTGACGGTGATGCGTTTTACATATTCTTCATTATTTTGCAACTCAAATATTTTTACTTCTCCTCATGAAAAAAGCAACAGCATGATGGGCTGGAAACAATATAAAGTATGGGAAAGAGAAGAAAAATCTTTTGTTTAATTAAACAAAACTAAGAACTAGTTTTAGGAAAACATCTTTAAGATGATATAAGAGAGGACGCCTTAATGGGGTGCCAAGCAAAAAGAAAACCGGAGAGTCATAATTGCATTCTGATGAGTTTTACAATTTCAGTTTATTTTTTTTGGCAAAACTCTGCTTTAATGTTAAGTTTGGAAAATAAGACTTCAATAGTATTTCTGTAGTACCTATAACACCATCTGCGGCATACATTATTTGTCATTATGTTAGCCAAAGAGAAAATTAAGTATTGTAACATCTTAAGTTCTGAAAACAGTAGACACAGAAATGAAGCTATTCTTCAGGGTAGTTCATTCACGCTATTAAAAAGAGTGGATCTTTTGCTATAATCTACAATCCTGTGGTCCAAGAGGAACCCAGATTAGCTTGCATAAAAGCTGTTTGGGCAACAATATCATATCTATGAAATTTGGTTCTACAGTGCTAGCTCTACAATAGAAAAACTATAGATTTAACAGTTTGGGAATATTCAAATATATACAACAGGACCTAAAGGTTATATAAGTCCAATTGATAAGAACATCAAAGTATAGCAATCTACCCTGTTATCAACTGATGTCATTAAAAACAACTCAAACTCCATGTATCTGAACAAGTATAGTGTTACCAAGACAATATGATGCAGCCAGGAAGATCCAGTCACTTGTTCAGGACTCAATAGACCAGAACTCGAAGAAAAGTGCACATTAAGTGATCAAATGACAAACCTGTATTTCTAACTGCTGTACCACCTGCATTTGCACTCGACATTGGGCAGTGCTTCGGTCATCCAATGCATGCTCATTGTTAAGGTGCCTATGAAACACAAGACACAAAACGGAATAATGAGTGATACCTAGTTTTTGATTTAAAAGTACTGCCTCTTCAAGGAGCATGTAGATTCCTCTGAAGTTGGACAGCAGAATGCCTTGAAGCCACAAAGAAGGTAAATAAATGTACTTCAGTGTTCAGTGAAAATTATTTGTGTGCTACAAATAGACTCTTCAAATAGTTAAAAACTTCATCATCTCCAGGCTTGTATAATTACAGAAACATTTGTCCATTCAGTTACAGAGCAGAAATAGAAATCATGATGTATTTCATATACTTTCCCCATTTTCTATGAAAAGTATATTGTGTGTGTGTGTGTGTGTGTGTGTGTGTGTGTGTGTGTGCGCGTGTGTGTTAGGTAATTTTCTATTTAATTTGCATTAAAAAGTTTGTTGCTTGTATTTTGATATTTTGAGAAGCACCTTACAGCAGGATGAGGTGTGAATTATGTAAAGGTGGTGGACTTTTCCATTGAAACATCCATACTCACAATTAATGATAACTTTATGTTACTAATACTTAAAATGCATTGAAGATTCAGAATAATAATATTGATGCTTCATGTGAAGGGTCCAAATTGGGACAAATCTCTAACATACATAAACATGGTTGAAGAGGTCATTCCACTGATGTTACTCTAATCTTAACATGTGTGCTTATTATTTTACACAGGTGTCTCCAATGCATGGTATCTCACTTGACCAAAACTAAACTAATGTACTTTCGATAGGCATGGAAATATTATATAAAGTTTGCTTTGTAATTTGTAATGTATTATTAGATGACTTCCCAAATTAAAAAAGTAATCTAGATATTAATTCAGTTTCTTTTGGTATGTCTACTTAACCAATGGGTAAATGAAGACAGCAACTTAAGAAACACAGAAAGGGAAAAGGTATATTGAAAAAAATACATAATTAAGAATTCATATAATTGCCTCTATATCCTACAGTATTATTTAAGATAGTTTGAAAGCATTTCTCATAATTCTAACCATACAGATTCAAGAAATAATTGTGTTCCCATTTTTCTTATGCTTCTTGAAGTGAATTAAGCAGAAAAATGCATGAACAGATGCATATGTAATGCAATATGAAGACTTAAGGTGTCAGTGACTCATAGCTAATGTGTAAATACATGGGATTATCTACTAGTAAGTCTAGGTTCAGACATCAGAAATCTTTGCTCCTTTCCACCCCAACTTTGATAAATTAGGCCAGTTTGTTTTAACACCTTCTCTCTGATTATAGCAACAAACCTCCATGCATCTTGCTATAATTGCCAAGCTTGGCTGATGATAAACTGTGGACTAAAATAGTGAGGAGGATCAGGTCAGGCTGGAGTTGTGTGCCCAGGGCACATGAGCATTCCTTCCCACCTCTCCTGTCTGCTCTGACTCAGCTCCAGCAGGATCTGCTAGGAACCTGGCTGTAATGAGGGATGGAATCATTCTAGCTCTCTGGGAAGGGAACATGGAATGTCAGAGTAAGTCAAGGGTTAGTGAGTGGTGTAAAATGTCACTAATTTCTAATAAATAAGACATCATTAAAAATATTCTTCAAGGTTTTGTCCCTCAAATTTTAATGAACAATGGAACAATGTCCTAACAGTATTAGCACAATAATTTGTTGCATCCTTAAGGTTTGGTATTGCTGTATTTGTGTGTGATATATTTTTCTTCCACCATGAACTCTTAGGGAATACACACATAATTTATCCTGCAATCAGCCTACAAGATGCATATTTTTAAATAAGCTATACATAAAGATTAGGATATAAATAGACCACAGGAGATAAACAGATGATGTGGTTTTACCTGAATAGGTATATTCAGTATAACATATACTTTTGCAGGAAACCACTTTTTGAAAAGAATTTTTTATACTTGTTTATTTCTTAGTGATAATTATATTTATAGAACTAAAAATGTACAAAATGTTTGTATTATATACTTGGGTCTTAGAGACCTATTCAATTTATCTCTGCAGCTTTTATTAGAATAGAGACTGGAGACTACAATAATAGTCAATGAGGTTTTGTCTTGATTGAATTTTTCAGTGGAACACAAAAGAACCTTGCCATTAAAATAGTCCTTTATTCTCCTGTATGAAGGCGAAAGGTTTTTAAAGTGTTGTGATGTTCAGTAATGAGCCTCTATCTAAATTATCATTGGTGACAAACTCACAAAGCACTTTTCGAGGACACATAGTTATGAAATGCCACGGCTGCCACTTTCTTTCCTGTAATTATAGGCTAGCTTGCAGCCCTTCAATGATCATTTATAGAGCAGCCTCCAGTGGATTACTGAGAACTTGAAAAACACATACATACCTCTGCCACATGTCCCTGATCCTTTTCTCGCTATTGTTTACCAGTGATATGTAAAATAATGGTGCCTATTCATTCCCCCTACTTAATTATGCCAATCAAAGTACAGAAATAGTGTCGGATATAAATACAGAGCAATAAGACCAAATAAATAGGCTAAGTATTAACATTAAATTAGTAATTTATGTATTTATGACTATTTTGTGCTCAAATTATTCTCTTTTATGTTTTTATAACCATCTCAGGTACTACATATCGCTGTTCAAAAATTCTCTATGATTTATAAATCAAGAATGAGATAATACTGAAAAGTGAGAGGGTCGGTGGATTTTTGCAGTCAGTGTCTAATTGCTGTTTCAAAATGCATATGCAAAGGGACATTTCATTAATCATTTAATCATGTCCCTTGCAGGAAGTAGGAACTAATGTTGCCAATACCCTTTTCATAGGAATTCTCCATGATACCATCTTACACCTTTGATATATTGCCTATGTCATAAATTATGGGTTCTTACAAAGGACCAAGTGGGATTGTTATCCCAGAAGTTGCTTGTTAGAAAACCTTTATTAACTTTCTTGTTTTGCTTATTGCTAGTTCTATTTCACAGCTTCATACTAGCCAACAATAATGCTTTTTGGTGGCAAAGGTCTGTAAATTACCCATGCAATCACTAACACCATTTCACAGGCCTGTTCTACTTCTACTGGTCTGCTAACAAGGCGATTACACACAAATTACTGAATGCCTATGAAATATTTAAATGCATTCTACTCTACTATGCATTAATAAGAGCAAAGCAAGCTCTGGAATTCTGGTTAGCTCCAGTCCCTAATGTCCCCTAATGAGCCTCTTACCGAGACTGCAGTTCAAACAGAGAGGTGAAGAAAAAACGCAAAGGGGGCCTTCAGAAAGGCAGCACTGAGCAAACATCGTGGGAGCCACTTCTAATTTATGGGTCACTTTATAGCTATATTGATTTTTGTTTTCAAAATGGAATAAATGATGTGGTCGACTGACGTTCTTTCAGAACTGCATTGAATCTGTGTGCTAGGTAGGTAGTGTGAACTACAGAAAAAAAAAAAACGTAAGTAGACAAAGTCTTTCTAAAAACAATTAAGCAAACATTTCAGGAAGACAGAAAGTATGGGGGTAAAATCTTTCCAATTTATTTAACCTACAATTCCCTTCAACAAAGCTTTTATGGTTAGGGATGCATGTGTTAACTTCAATTATACACACTGCAGATTAGCAATTCAATTTTAACCTCTAGATTTTTCAAATTCATTTAAAGTTATAGCATTTTATAAGCTAAAAGGGGGGGATGTTCATACATCCAATTGTCTCAGAGACTGTTTTAACAAAATGTTTCACTTGCACATCACTGGGGGTTGATTTACTTTGCATCAAGCTTTTTATGTTTAAGCACTGACAGGAGTTTAAATACAAAATGTTAGCTGTCACTATTCATTTAGCTGATTACGTGAGATGCCTTAGTTTTGAAAGATATGGGCACTGTCACCAAAAGAAACAACATTCTGACAAGTTCACAGAAATGCCTTCTTGAGGTCATAATTTTGTAGCCATGCTGCCTAGGGAAAGACAAAGAAATAGACAATACGCTCTAAGTAAGAACATAAATTTTAGAGTACTTGGCTGCAAGAGAAAGAAAACAAATTTCCACTAAATAAATAAATCTGTTTCCACTGCTTTTTTCTGCTGCTCATTCTATAGTATCAAATCTCAAAGCACTAATCACCTACAATCTTCATTCGCTCATGTTCATTGTCTAATTAATCTTTAGAGTGCTGATAGATACATAGAATTTTTAAAGAATACTAGTCATTGTTATTTTTGCAAAGGACAGTATTTCTAGTGCTGCATCTTATCTTAGTTTTGTTTGCTGGCACCTGGGCAGGCAAGTTCAAGAACACTTGTCTGCTAACTGGAATGATGCACTCTAAACCTTTGGCTTAGGCTTTGAAAGTCAATACATCTATATTCAAGCCGACTTTGGTGCAATGAGATGGTAATTAGTTCTGCAGTCAAACTACAATAAAGTTTTGTCAGATGTGATTACACTTTGACATTTATAAGACAGTAATGAAGAAGAAGTATTAATGCTTTTAGTGATCTAGTGAGATCCTCAATTGATGGTCAGACAAAAAGAATGGTTAAGATCTGTCAATTCTCACTTTCCAGTAAGTTATGATTTTCTCCTGAAGGATGTTAGCTTAGACCTTGTCTTGTATTTTTGCCTCTCTTCTATTGTTATACCAATATCTGTATTAATTTTCATTTTTTGTTCAGTAGAAAATTATACCCTACATGTTACTAAATATGTAGATAAAATAAAATTCCTGAGAATGATAACATATGCTTTCTGGGAGCATGCACATATATATATATATATATATATATATATATATATATAATCCCAAGTGAACTTTTCTTGAATAAATGAAGTACTTTATTAACTTTATTAATAACACATTTTATTTCTTTTCAAATTTTTCACATATCTTTAAGAAAAAGACAACACCAATACAGGAAATATGTCCAATTAATATTTCACTTCAGTGAAGTGTACTGCCATTAATTATGAACCAAATTTATCACAGATCTTTAAATTACAGAATATAAAGCATATCCTTTTAAAAATAGGGTAGAATGAATACCGTAAAATCTACTGTCATTAGTTCTGTCATTCCTATAAAGTGAATGGGTAGAAAAGCAGTAAATCTTTAGAAACCAAAGTTTACATGTAATTGAAATGAAAAGTTTTCCTAATTGGAATTTCCCCAATTAAAAAATCCCATGCAAACATGAAAAAGGAGGATAAAACAGGAGCTCACATTCATTCACTTCCTAGTGATAAAATGAAATACTTGAGGTGTGTGAAAAATGTCTTCATGTGTCTTAAAGTAGAGGTATGCCTTTTCCCTCAGAAGGTGAGGCAGATTTTAATTAAAATATATTCAGAGAAAGAAAATATATATAAACAGTATTATAAATTCAGTTTTCATTCCTACAACATAGCATCAGTCACCTTAGGAACAACCCAGTCATAGCAGATGATACACAGTAATGATAGAGATGAAAGTTATAAAATTAGTGTTAAAATAATTTCCATCGCTAGATACTTTGTTTCAGCCATTTTGTAGTAGAAAACTTCAACAAAGCTACCTAGCAATTTTTAAATACCCTCTTTGCTGGGAATAGTATAATAAATTTCACACCCAGCAAAATGGCAGCTCACAGTTGGTCTGGTGTAACAGACGTGTAAATTTTCATTTGAGTCCATTTCTAAAGAACCATTGTGATATGTGAAGCAAATTTTCTCTTAATTGGTCTGAAACTATGAAAGGTTAAAAAAAAATCTTCATGGCAGTCTTCCTGTAATCATTTATAAAGGTATTATGATACCAAGTGCTTGCCTTGTTGTTAGGGAGCTTTGGCTCTGTACTCTGCAGTCAGTCTACCATTTGTAAACACATCTTTTTGATGTTTCTGCCAACATCCTGGCAACAAAGCAGTGCAATTTCAAATGAGCTAATTAACTTAATTGTTGATGAAGCATGAAACAGTTCATTCACCCTGTTAGCTGCACCATGACAACACAGAGGCTCAGCCTGTGAAGTTACTCATCTCCATAAACCTGTCTACAGCTCTCTGTTCCTATCTTCTCTGTGCCAATACTGTGTGCAGAGAAATCATTCATGAAAAGGGGATGTTCTCATCTGCAGAAGGACCCCCTGAAGAAGCTTTGAAACTAAAATATTGTGGGGAGTTATAAAGGATGCAGAGGGTTTGATTTTATGCTGGAGGAATTATTTAGTCTATTTTCCCAGCACACCATCAGAAATTGCAAAAGGTAACAAAGTGAGTGAAATGTAACTCTTGTTTTTTTTCAAATGTTAGACATCACTGATTTTCATGTTTGATTCTTGGTATTAAAGACCATTATTGAAAGTAATTTCATTATTACTTTATTTATTACATTATTAAACAAACCTACAAAATATGTCTATTTTATTTCACTTAGAGATATTTTCTGCTTATTCATTCAAATGTTACATGAAACTATTGTTAAAATTTTCCATTTTCAGAGAATGTTTCACCATCATGGCAGGCTCATATTGCCATTGATTCAAAACCTTCCAAGTAATTTGCAAAATACTTTCATTAGAAAGATGACTATGACACATTAGCAATCTTAGTCTGACTTTGCCAATCCACTTGTTGAAACAAACTGAAAAAGTCAGTGTGTTCTAGGATGGATGCATCTCTTCATCCTCCTTTCCTGTTGTGTCTATTATACAGCAGTGTACCAGAATTCCCATGTAATCTGCTCCCCTTTCCCCATAAAAAGTTAAAACCTACTTCAAAAACTGTCCAAAATCTTCGCATATGCTTTCACAGCCTGGCCACTTGCAAACTCCATGCCCATAGAGAGTGTGGGAGGCGCCAGTCTCCTCATGTGACGAGCTGTAGCAAGAGAACACAAAGTCAGCTTCATCTCAGAAAGCCATAATCGTTGCAGGCTGCTAGCGCCTGTCAGGGTACGATCAGTGACAAACAGGTCAAAACAGGTCAATTCAGCTCAGAGCAGTCAGAAAAATTTAATCGTTCTATTGAATAGTTCAACTGCCAAGGCTAGATGATGTTCCAATTAGAGGAGAAATAGAGCCAAAGATGACTGTTAATAAAGGATGAAAAACTAAGAGTACTGTATAATATCATATGCTAATCCTGCCATATGACCTTACTGTAACATTTTACCTCTAAATAAAAAAAATATAACCTTATGCTATGGAGTGGGAATATATATTTTAATGAAAGCCATATGAAAAACCATCATAATGCTTTTGAAATGCTTCTTTTAAAAACCAATATGAACATTAGGATCTTTTAAAATGAATATTCATTGTGTAAACCATACACAAATATTCTTAGTAGCTACAGCTTATTTGAAAAATCCTGCTTTGGAACAGTATCTGTTAGCAATATCCTCACATAATTATGGCAGGCCTCTAATAAGTGGGTATTATATCAGATAGAGAGATCCTAGAAAAACTAACCTATTTCTGCAGTATATAATCATCAAATTAATCTCAATTAAAACAACAGCATGAAAGCATCCAGAGTCCCTGCATTCTGTAATAAAAACTAACATGAAAACCCACATGTGCTCAGATAAATGCTGGGAACATTACCGTACTTTGGTCTCCTATTTTAAACAGTGATGTAACGTCTTTTATGTTTCTTTGGAAAAATATCTATGGCCAAGTATTTGGTGCACTTATGCAAACATGTTGTTCATAACAGAACACTATCAATTCACTACATGTTCCTTTGGGAGCAGCACAATCTATGTGTGAGCCACTTAATTAAGAAAGTCTGCACCTAGTCTTCAGGTTTTAAAACCAACTTTTCATTTATAGAGATTTTTAGATTATACCTGTTGAGTTATTTGGTAAGATTTGATTTGGAAGTGATGTGCTTAAGCTAGTGAAATTAAGTCAGGAGAAAATACCTAGATGTTCCTATTTGAAGGGCAGTTTTAACACAACTAAGATGACACACTAAGTTGGGAAGTTAGTTCACAAGATGTAATATTAATGGCAAAAGTCAAATGATTTTCCTATATGTATCTTCAGCTAATTTTATTTTAAAAATCATCAATATATATTCATTTAAGTATATTTACTAACTCCATAATAGGACAATAATAAGAAGCAATTCTAATCATCCATTTTCTGGATTACATAATGTTCAGCTACTTTCTAATTTCTAAGAAATGTGAGTTAGGTAAATGCTTTTAATTATTTGGAATTTATAAACTGTTTTTGCTTAAAAAGGTAAAATGTTCTCATAAGGCTTGAGTTAATTCACAATGTGTTATTCAAAATACATCAATACAATCATTCCCTGCATGCTCAGACACAAATTACTTTCTTTAGCTATGCTCCCCAAATGTATCTAGAATACTGGGGGCATTTGATGTTCTTTTAGAGTTTTAAACAATGAAATGTCAACAATAATGAATTCTCTTTCACTTGCTCTAAATACATTTTCATTGCAATCGTAAATTATCGTTTTAGTTTTGCCAATGGTGGAGATAAAATACAGATGTAGGCAGAGAGTGCAGCAGATGAGATTTACCTGTCCCGCCTTGCATTTAGAACCGAAGACTGTCCATTCACTATGGAATGATGTGTTATTGGTGGTGATGCTTTGGAAGTGGTGGAGGAGGTAGTCGAGGAGGAATTGTTAGTTGTGAGGTCCAGCCCTCCATGTTTAATGCCATTGTCTTCCATACTGTGGACTCCAGTCACTTCTTTCCATAGTTGCTGAATCTCAGCAGGACTTAGGCCAGCTATAAAATGAAAGAAAGCCCCACTGATGTAACAGGTGACATTGAATATGGTGGTCAAGGATTAATGCCATAATATAAATTAATACATGATAAAAACATCATTCTACCACCAATACCAAAGTTTTGTATACCAAATAAAAAAGTTCTTAATTTGAAAATAGTACTGAGAAGAACTGTGTTGGAAAATATATTGTTAATAAAAATCTATGTATGTTCTATTTAAAAATTATATATTCAGATTTGATTTACAGCTAGTATTATTAGTGAGGAGATGAGATTTTATAAATATCTTGCCAAAAATGAAAAGCAGAAAAATAAAAATACAAACATCAAGATCAAATAAAAAACATTCAGCTGGGTGGGGCACAGAGTGAGAAGGAGACACAAAAAGAAAGAAAAGAAAGAAAGAAAGAAAGAAAGAAAGAAAGAAAGAAAGGAAGGAAGGAAGAAGAAAGAAGACAGATTTAGCAATTATCTGGCCATAGTAGTCTTTCTCACAGAAGCCAACTATGTAATTGAATTTCAATTTAGGTCCTGAATAAACCAATATGATTACCTCCATGGTTCATTTAAGTAGATAATATCTAAATCTCTCCTTCAGTTATTACTGGTTAATAGAAAACTCAACTTCTCACTTTAAACAATTTCCTGGATCACATTATTTACGTTTACTTCACAAACAACAGTGGGAATAGAAAGGCTTGGCATGGTCTTTAGATTTTGACTATCATCTTGAAAAGATACTTTGAGATATCTTAAATGATTGTTGTTTACTAAAAGTGCTTACATTCATTTTCTGTGATCATAGGGCTTAACAACATTAAAATTTCGATTTAAATTACACAACCCCCACATCCCTAACCCAAGTATTATCTCCAACTGATAACCACTTGCAATGAAAAATTAGTTTTGTCCAAGGTGATCTCCCAGGGGAAGCAAACTACTTTTAAGGGTAGAGCCCATGCCTAGCAGTAGATGGCTTATTCAAAACAAGATCAAGGGAATCTTTGGATGATGTTTTTTGTCTCACACTGTTGTGTCAGGGCATTGTTTGTGTGTGTGTGTGTGTGTGTGTGTGTGTGTGTGTGTGTGTGTATTTGCAACTATATGTGTTTCTTGCACTTTTTTCTTTGGTTCTTTATCTTCTGTTTGTTTTGTACCATTGCAACTTGTTTTATCTTATTTTATTTTGTTTTGCTTTGTTATTAATCCCTAGATGCTTGTTTGTTTTCATACCAAGGACAGAAAGTTTGTGGATCTGGATGGGAGGCAGGAAGGACAGAGAAACAGGGGGAAGTTGGCTGAGGGGATCCCATAATTAGAATATAGTGTATGAAAAAAATAATTTCAATAAAAGATATAAATATATCTAAGATATAAATAAGTTTGATAATAAAATACTTTATTAGGAAAATATCAAAACATAAAAGACTGCTGCAGGAAGTGAAGCTGAAAGTTTAATTACTGTCATTTATTGAACACATAATATATTCTGAAGCTTTACCAAATGTTTTATATTCCTGAATTCAATGAACTTCACTGGACGTCAGGACTCATAACTTAGAGGTGAGCACAAGGTTCACTTCCGTCCTAACACTGTGCTCTTTAATACTATGTGATTATACTTCTACCTCATGGAATAATCAGCATCTCAACCATAATATAGCTCCACCAGAGGCTGGAGTAAGGGACATCTGTCAAAGGATGTGTGGAGAAGGATTCATAGGAGGAGGAAGTAAAACTAGAACATGATAATTGAGATCTAGGAGGAGAGTGAGCACTCTTTTCTCTAGCAGTGTGTATGAAGAAGTCACTGCTCTAGGATAGTGGTAAATAGCCAGTAGCCAGAATTCTCACTGGCCTAGTTGTAACTTCTTGCCAAATCATATGTCACAATGGTAACACTAAATTGCTTTGCATATGCCAAGTTTAGATATTGTTAGTGTACTGAAAGTTGTCATTTTGGTAATTCTGGATGCTTAATATATTAAGGCACACTCTGAGATATTAGGAACAAGAGCACCATCTGTGTTTCTAAACTTATTTTGGAATAACTTCATTTTTTCCTGATTTAAAAAAAAAGTGTTTTTCTAATGATATATGACTTTTTGTTGTATAGAAAACTTTTTGTACAAAACCATTAACAGTTGCTTTAATAGCAGCATTAACTCAGAATCACAAAACTTTTTTGACCTTAACTTTTTATGACTTGTCTGAATGCATTAGGTGTCCTAAGAGTATAACCCCAGAAGGAACGCTCCTTCCTTTCCAGCATCTACATAACTGCTGTATGCCACACTGCTGCCATCCTGTCCCATTTCCAGCCAGTAGCATAGACTACCACAGAGCTTCATGGTCTCCTCTCATTTTCGCTGGGCTTGAATTATACAAATTTGTTCTTCATATAGAAGCCACAAATGATCTATTTCAATGTAAATTAGGTCATGTCATTCTCAGGCAAAGCCTGCAGGAGTCTTTTTGAATGATTAGATACAAAGACAAAACAAACCAAGAAAAAAATCAACCAACCAACTAAACAAAAACCTAACCCTCACTGTGGCCAGCAATACTGCTTCTTCTTTCTCTTGCCTGACCTCAGCTGTCACCCTCTCCATATTTCTTTACATTGAAGCCATCTGCTGCTTTTTGCAATGCTTCAAGTATTCATTCAAGTTCTGGCCTCTGCACTGGCTATTACTTGAGCCACAGATACTCTCATTGAGGATATTCCCAAGGTTTTCTCTTTCTCTTCACTTAGAAGGCTTGTCAAATAACTGCTCGGAGACTCTTTGGCCATAGTAGCAACCAGTGTCCTCCTCTTCCTTGTCTTCCATCATTCCTTTACTTCTGAACTACTTTTACTTAGAGATATTAATTAAACTTCTGAAATTATGGAATGATTGGTCTGTAATGGAGCTATGACTTTTTGTCTGTCTCTCCCACTCTATCTTCCTCTTCTCTTACGCTGTCTCATTACCATCGTGTGTCTCTACCAAAGTTTGTTGACAAACAAGATCAGGTTTTTTTTCTGTCATATTTCAGTCCCTTAATCAATGTCTTCTATGTGCTCAGTAAAGATAGTTATGTCTTCGTTTTCAATGGTGTAATATAGTTCTTGAAGACCTGTTGATGGCCACAATGAAGTTTGATTGCCTTTAAAGAGTATCTTATTTACAAGCATTGTTACATGTAAGATCAGTGTCTAAAGAGTTACAGATGGCACTGCTAAATTCTAATGTACATTGAGTCACTATTAACAATTGGCATACTTACATACTTTGAGAGACTACAGTAGTTCATTTGTTATTGATATTTAGACCATGGATTCACTAGTATTTCAATGATTTTTCATGGCACTCTTCATTTGGATAGAACTTACTGATATCCTCATGTAAAAGGTAACAAATGCCAGGTACTTAGTAGCATCTAAAAACATTTTGATGATTAACCAGCTTACCGTGAAGCAGGGCTTGTTAATTAAATGTAGAGGAAAAATAGTTTTCAATTATTAGAGAGAAGTGCCACAATGGTTACCTGATAAACTGGCATGCTACCATTGTTATGCTAAATCTTTCCGCCAAAAGCCGCCTGAGCCCCACCGCCACGTGTGAGCTTTACACCAGTCGCCCGCCTGAGTCAGGCCCAAATGAATACACAGAAACTTGTATTAGGTACAATGACTAGGATTCTCATCTGTTAGCTCGGTCTTAACTATCACAAACCTATATATTCTATAAGGCTTAACTTATCGGACACCTTATTGGCGTCCCTCCTTGCTGGTGGATCTCATTGTGCCGCTGGAGCAGGAGCGGAGGGGAAAAGGGACCCTTCCTGTTTCTCCTTCGCTTAAATATGAGTCTCCTTGCTATGTCACTTCCTGCCTGGATCATCACTTCTCTACTACATTTCCCAGAATCCTCTTGGACTCCTAGTCCTGACTAACTTGTCGTTTCATTGGCCAAAAAAGTATTTTATTTAACAATCAATAAGATAAACATACACAGTACATTCCCCATCATCTCTTTTCTGCCTAAATAAAAAGAAAGATAACTTATCTTTTATAATAACTGAAGAAAACTATAACCGTAACTATCTGTCTTCAACTCTATCAACGACCACAGATGGAAAATATATTAACTCTAGAATTGACAGAGACATCTGCTACCTGGACAGTCACCCAAAGTTCCTCTGTCATAACATACCATATTCTCAAGATATTAAAAAAATTAAGAAACCCATGCACTGACTACAGGTCACAGCAGTGAACCACAGTTCTGGAGGCAGGATTCAAATTTAAGTTTCATAGTGATTCCAGAGTTGAGAAATTCAAAAGAGAAACTATTACCTTGCTTTGGAAACAAAACTGTTGTAGCTAACAATTGCTTGAACTCTTAATGGACACAAAACAATGTATGACTATTAAATCACTAGCTGCTCAATTTGTACAGTGGATAATGTTTTAAGAGTTTGGAAGTCTTAAGGTTTCTTTTCCAACTGTAATGTAAAGTTCTGCTAGCTAGTACTCTGTTGTCTCACAGTCCTCCTGTCCTGCTCTTCTGTAGGTATGTTATATGTCATTCATGACCTAAATGAAATAATTCTGGAATGTCAAGAAACAAAGAAAACCGAATTCATTTTCTATCTCAGTGTTTCCCCAAAACATTGGAGAAAAATGATAAACTCATTCTACAATTATATTAACTTATAATAATATAATTATTATATTAACTTAAGGTTTAAACCCTACAACTGATATGTAGCCTATGTCCTGAAACACAGATGTTCTATTTAACATTACCAAGTGAGCTTTCCAGATCTTTCAAGCCTTGAATGTTCTAAACTGAGTCCCCTGTTGTATAGCATCCTTCTGCTGAAGCATGCCTCCTTCAGCTTTCCTCATGAGCTATAACAGATACCAAAAATTCACACCATTATATGAATTCACTGCTCTAATAACATCTAAAGAAAATTAATATACAGTAACTCAAACCACATTTACTAGATTTTAGAATGGTTAGAAATAATACAAATGGGTTGAGGCATTGGCTCTCCATTTGTGGACATTAAGGCATAGTTTAGTTAAGTGACTGCAGACCTGGTACAATGTACCTGGGACATGTGACTACTCAGCACTTCTTCCCTGACCACTCTGTCTAAATGTTCATCTGCCCTGTCTTTTTTCTTCAGTTGGAAGAGATTTCTCAATTTAGCTAGAACATTATTGTCCTGGCAAACATATTCTGGGAAGCAGAAGATTAGAATATTAAAGAATAGTAATCTAATTTTGTCTTAAATGAAGAATATTCAATTTTTTAGAACCCATGTCAAAGACACAAGTACGTTCTAGAAATCTCTATTAACCAAGTAAATTTAAAAGTGCATGACAACAGAATGTTGGGAAATGTACTACATTTAAATGATGGCTTGAACTTGGTTCCTATTTACTGTCAGTCCACAAAAAAAAAACACACAATTGGGAAAATGTTTTATCAAGATTCATGTCAATACAAGACGAATAATTGAGTGAGATTATCATATAGCAGGAAAAGCAAGTCAATTTTAATCCTTTGCCCCTTCATTCTTAGTTTGGGGAGCAAATATAGGGTGCTAAGAATCGTGCTAGGAGTTAAGTACAATCTGATAATTTGTGCATTTTACAACTTTGGAGTGAACACACAATTTTCACTTGTTGTCCTTATAAATATATCTTATACTTTTTTACATTAAAAGAAATGACTTTTATTATCTTTTCTTCTTCTATGTTCAGAAATTAATTTTTAAATGTTAACTAAATTGATACAGTTCATAACATGAGCAGGAGGATTTGGGTTTTGGTTCCAAGTTAACACATAAAAAGTCAAGTTATAGGCTGGGGTGATGGCCCAGTGGATAAGGTATAAAGGTATAAATCATTTCTGTGCAAGCATGAGGACCAGAGTTCAAATCACTAGAACCAACATCAAAAGCCCAGTGTGGTTACATGTATCTACGCCATCGCTATGGGAGGTAGAGGAAGGAGGATGGCTGTTCACTAGCATACCTCCAGGTTCAGTTAAAATAATTTCTCAAGGGAATATTCTGGAGGATGATAGTATTGGGTACTTGATGTCCATCTCTGGCCTCCAAGTGTGCATATGATTGTAACCACCACCACAAAGTGGCATACAGCATATGCCTGCATGAAAGCACATTCTCTCTCTCTCTCTCTCTCTCTCTCTCTCTCTCTCTCTCTCTCTCTCTCTCTCTCTCTCTCTCTCTCTCTCTCACACACACACACACATTTACATTTACAACCTCAGCATAGGGGAGTCTGAATAGAATTACATGGATCCCTGAAACTCATTGGCTAGCAAGCCTAGCAGAATCAATGAACTCTATGTTTAGTGAGACCCCGTCTCATATATATGGAAGAGGTAGAGATTAATAAAGACACTAGAAATAGCCATTTGACCTTCCTGTGCATGTATACACATGTGCACAAATACATATCTTCACACCTGCACACATTCACACGCAAATACATAATAGCATGCATATGCACATATATACCAACATGCAAATACATTAGGATGCAGTAAAAGTCTACTTTGAATATTTAATTAATTAAATGTCATTTAATGTACTTTGCACATTTCTAGGGCTACTTACAAAAAGTAATAAAAGTTTGGTAGGAATATTTTAACCATTCATAGTGTATTAATTTGACATTCAACATTTGAATGAGATATTTCTAAGTACTTTCTCCTTTTTGATCTTAATGTTTACATTTTGAAAAAAGTGTCATACATACACAGCCATAATAACCTTGTTTCCCTGAATAGTCTGTACTAAAAGAGTCAATTCTCCACCATTTCTGATTTCTCAATCTCCTCCCCCAAGAGACAGATCAAATGTCTGAAGCATCTTTCAGAGATCTATGTGTTTGCTTAGATTCAGTTGAACAAAATGCATCAAAACCACCTATTAGTGTAATACTCATCCTCCATATGTTTGTATAATCAGAGATACATCAATTATCTACTTTGTTCAAACGTCAAATTCCCAAAACTAAAATATAGGTATTAAGTTAAGATCCAAGACAAAAATCTCTACTAATGGATAAGGCTCTCTCTCTCTCTCTCTCTCTCTCTCTCTCTCTCTCTCTCCTCTGTGGTTGTGTGTGTGTGTGTGTGTGTGTGTGTGTGTGTATAGTGAGAAAGAGTTATAATTTATAATTTTCCTGCTCATCTTTATACACTATATATTTTGGGATTCTGAAATTGTTTATGAGTTTTCCAGTAAAGATTCAAAATTTGTCAAGCAAAATATTTCTAAGACTTATGAATTAAATGAGTTAAATGCACCTTAGACCGTGTTCTCACTTGATCTTGTTTCTCACGGGTGAAGTTTGATTTCAACATCATAATCTACTACCCAAATAGATAAATCTATTTTAATGTAACATGGTAGTTCCTTAACCAATTTTGCAACAACTCAAATACTATATAATTTAATATCAATCTTTTTTATTTATACTTTCTAAATTAAATATGCCTAGTAATCCTTTATGTATTTAATTATTTACAAGATAGTTTTCTATGAATAAATAATTGCAAGCAATTTTCATTTTTTTCTTTTCTTTTTGTTTCATTGAGATAGACTCTATGTTGTATTGGTCTATGATTTTGAACTCACAGAGATCAACTTGCCTCTGCTTCATGAGCACTTGAATTAAAGGTGAGGGCTATTATGGCAAAGTTTGTTCTGGAACAAATACAAGAATATTTAAAATAATTTAATTGATTGAAAGAATTTTGGCATATTAATCTACAAATAAAAATCATTTTGGTATTTGAATAATAATTCTGCATGGTGTATACTGTTTATACTTTTTCTATTTCTGTTATATTTAAACTTTGATTACATTTGAACATGACCTGAAAATCACATAGATATGTATTAACCAAAAGATCCAGGATACTAGGAGTTGTGAAGCAGGCAGGTCAAATAGCTGACTTTGGTTGAATATTGAGCCAAATACTATCTTGAGCACATTACTATCTCAGAAAAAAGCCATTATTATTTTTTATTTCAAAATATTTAATTCACTTTGTTACCCAACAACTCATTTTCTCTAAGCACAGCTGGTTCTACCAGGTATTTATTCAAAATAAAGCTGTCTAAAATCCACTCTGTTATATTTGTTTGTTCAGACTGTTAACTGAAGTCTTACATCTTAAATAACTTACGTTTTTATAAAGCAAGTGAAGTGAAATAAAACCTTCACCATAGCTTTTTTGTCCATATTCAGTAGTAAAACATTTCAAGATTCCCAGTGCATGTTTGAAACTGTGGGTAGTACCACAACCTATAATTTGATGCATTTCCCACCTTAACCAAGCACTCATCACTCATTATTGTGGCAAGTTTTGCTGTGCGAGCTGTGGTAGGAAAACTACCTATCAGAGTTTCATAGACAGAACATTTATTTTCATAGCAAATCTTAGCAACTTTTCAGGACAAGTTTCAACATTCTTTTACTGATTGGAGACAAGTTGCAGCTTCGTCTAGGCATATCTGAATCACCAGCATCACTTCTCCTGTCTGTTAGGGCCATTAATAATTAAAACAGGGGTGCAAATCACAAGTACTGGGATCTTACAACAACACATCTGATACTCAGGAGGGAGTAAGTGAATGAAGGATGGGTAGCATAGATGTGGACACTACGTAGACATGCTTGACAAAGGTATGGTTGACATCCCAGTAAGGTCAAATTTCACCATACCACTTCTGATGCTGAACAATTTAGAATTTACTAATTCCTTCTGGAGTTCTCCATTTAATGTTTTTTTTTTAATACAGTTAACTTCAAGATAACAGTAAAAAAATAGGAATTTTTGAATAAAGTTAAAGTCACTTTGTGACCCGGCATTTGTGGCACACGCCTTTAATCTCAGCACTCGGGAGGCAGAGGCAGGTGGATCTCTGTGAGTTCATGGCCATCCTCGAACTGGTCTCCAGAGCGAGTACTAGGATAGGCTCCAAAACTACACAGAGAAACCCTGTGTTGAAAACCAAAAAAAAAAAAGAAGTCACTTTCTTAATATATTGTGTACTGAAAGTAAATTTTATTTTATGTTAAAAACCTACCCAAATGGAGAGTACCTGGACAATTTCTTCTTGCTAACAAGTAGGCCATCGCATCAGTTCATTATACAACACTGCTAAGTGGAATTATTCATTCAGATACATATTGCTCATATGTTAAATAGCTTTATAATTAGTATACTTGAGATTGATTCACAAGTTCATTATTTTTATTCGATTTCAGTTACCTGCTGTCACTCTGACTACAAAGTATGTACGTATTTAGCGATATTAATTTAGTACCTATTTTATATTAATATCTAGTAATATAATACTCTTTATGACTTAAATGCTTAAAATTTAAGAGTTCATGTTCAAGTTATGAAATATATAACTTTAGAGGAAAAGTTCTACAAATCTATTCTGCCAAAATTATAAAGTCATTTCTGGTATTTATATATTTTATTATAGTTTCAGAAGTTATAATTTAAAGTAGCCAGAGGAAGTTGCTTTAAATCATGGAGATAAATAAATTATGCCATATTTTTGAAGACATAATGAGAACATCATCCATCATTATACTGAAGTCCCATTTGGTTTTCGGTGATTACTCTTCATGGCCGATCA
The DNA here is from genome assembly GCF_003668045.3 of Cricetulus griseus. Taxonomy (NCBI): domain Eukaryota; kingdom Metazoa; phylum Chordata; class Mammalia; order Rodentia; family Cricetidae; genus Cricetulus; species Cricetulus griseus. The sequence continues at coordinate 210,951,744 of NW_023276806.1, forward strand.
ATCAACAAACCAAAAGCTCAGTGCTAGGTGAGCTAAAAAACTGATAATGAAAGTATTAAAATTCTTTTACCTGTTGCAAAGAGTAGCTAAGACAGATGATTTGGGGCTTATACTATCCAACAATTGCTTCTTTACTTTTTTTCTCAGTTTGATTTTAGGTTTCCAGCATAGTAGTACTATATCATAGTTGTCCCTCACAATGTATGCTCTGTATACACCAAAGTCTCTCATGCTGAAGTTATAAACATCTATCTATCTATCTATCTATCTATCTATCTATCTATCTATCTATCTATCTACCTCAAAGGAATAGTAACTTGATGAATAAAAGAAAATGTGCACTGCAATATTATTAATTTTATTGGCCATCAAATCAATAAAATCCTACAGAGACAGAAAAATGTGTGACAAACTCTAGTAGAATGTAAACTACTCTGTGACAGACACCGTGAGCTTGAGTTACAGTTCACTTGTATAAATGAACCTTGCCAAAACATAATCCAAATGCATGTTAGAACACCCATTCACAAAGATTAACGACACTTGACTTTTACCTTAATTGTGAGTTTTAGCCATTGTTTATCATTCTTCCTTAAACTTCTTTGCCCAAGGTTGAGAATAATATACATACATAACTACATTAGAGTGCACTCAGATGTTGCTTATATAGAAAACCAAATTAGAATATGGTCAACAGCATTTAAAACTCTAGTTTACATTGTCTATACAGGGAATTTGGGGAAATGTTATTACTGCAATCCCATGACATAGGCTGGCCTTCCCACACCACAGAGCTTGCAATGGCTCTGTAGACGCACAGAGCTTGTCTATTCTTTGTGATTTTGGTGCCAAGGTTAGCAATTTGTGTTTTCATCAGTGGTCCCCAAAATCTCATTATCAGCTCATGGTAAATGGAGTAATGCCACCCTTCCTAAGCTATCATCCATTTCCCTGTAGGTCCTAGTGTTCGAATTGTATTTCCTTATGCATCATTCTTGTCCATAAAACTGACGCATATTTAATATTTAACAAAATATATGAGACAGTTTTTCTGTACCCTTGAAAGCAATGTGTGGTAGAATATCTGAGACTATAACAAGTGAGACATGTGATCATGCT
>NW_023276806.1:210957862-210962862 GCF_003668045.3 Cricetulus griseus
CATTTGCTTAACTATGTTCATAGCATCATTATTCATAATAGCCAACCTAGATGACCCTCACCTGAAGAATGGATAAAGAAAAATGTGGTACATTCACAAAATGGAGTATTATCCAGAGGTTAAAAAAAAATAATGACAAGTAGAAATTTGCAGACAAAAGGGATGGAACCAGAAGAAAAAAACTGAGTGAGGTAATCCAGACCCAGTAAGACAAACTTGGTACATACTCATTCACAAGTGGCTTTAAAAAACATTTTGTTTGAACTTTCTTCTCACTTCCTTTTTTTCTAAAAGTTTCTGAGGATGAAGGAGGTGAAGAGTTACATGGAAGGCAGAGGAACAGAGCCGGGGGAGAGAAGGAAGAGAAGAAAACCAATTATAAGGAAAAGCAATGGGGAGAACATTCGAGAGAAAGGAAACACTTCTGGAGTAACAGGAGCAGGATAGCAGAGAAACCCAGGAAAGGCTGGGCCTCAGAGGTGCATGCTCACTGCAGTGATAGTAGCTCTGCCAAGGCCATGCTCTGACCCAATCAGCACATTGTCCAATTATGTGTCAACTGGCCAAGCCTGCAACCTTTGAGACAATCTTCACATTGTCTACCAGCAAGGCAAACAAACAAACAAACAAACAAACAAACAAATCTACTTTTACTGTAAAGAAAAACTAGTATTTATATAAAGAACTGCTTTAGAATATGTTTATGGGACAATGTGTCTTGGAAAACAGAAAAAGATTAATAGGCACAGATCACAAGTTATTCTAAAGGTCATTTTTAATAAGGTTCAAACTTTTCTAACCCTTGAAAATAAAAATAATGAGAAATATTTAATGACAAAGTGGAAATAAAGGGAAAGAAAACAATCCAGGTTGAATTCCCTCTACTCCAAAAAAACAAACAAAAATTATATTTTTTCCTTTTTAAAATTTAAATTAGAAACAAGCTTGTTTTGCATGCCAATCTCAGTTCCTTATCCCTCTCCTCCTCACTTGCCCCCCACCAACCCTCATCCCATCCTCTTTCAGTTTCCCAGGGAGGGTGAGGCCTTCCATAAGGGATCTTAAAAGTCTCTCATATCATTTGGAGCAGGGCCTAGATCTTCCCCTGTGCCTAGGCTGAGAGAGTATCCCTCTATGTGGAATGGGCTCCCAAAGTCCATTCGTGTATTAGGGATGAATACTGATCCACGACCGTAGGCTCCATAGATTAACCAGACCTCCAAACTAACATCCTCCTTCAGGGTGTCTGGAACAGTCAAAAAACTATATTTTTAACACTAATAAATAGCCATCTCATTTATCCATTATTGTATGGAAATACAGAAGAATTGATTTAATTTTTTAACATGTGAAAAAACAATGGGCCAAAAGTAATTCAGTGATTTTCAAAAATATTTCTGAATTAAATTCTATCTGGGCATATATATGGATTATTGTATATCATTTTATCATTGCAAATAGCAGCCTGAATGAGTGCTGTAAATTCAGCCAGTTGGAGACTAAGAATGGAAGATCAGGAGCTCCAGGCCTTAAACAGACCCTGTCTTCATATATAAGAACAATTAATTGCACTGTGTGTTTGTGAGTGCTTGGTGATTTAAAAAGTTAAAAAAGCTGTCACTTGTTCTTTTTGTTGTTGCTGTTTTGTTTTGTTTTTTGTTTTTTGTTTTTTTTTTCAACACAGGGTTTTTCCATGCAGGTTTGCAGCCTCCCCTGGAACTTGCTCTGTACACCAGGCTGGCCTTGAACTCACAGATTTCTGCCTGCCTCTGCCTCCGAGTGTTGGTGTATGTATGTATGTATGTATGTATGTATGTATGTATGTATGTATGTATGTATGTATGTAAGATTCCAGTTACAAAAATGTGTCCTGCAACACTCATAGTCTTTCCAGAAGTGGGGAAATTAGCAACTCAGCAGCAGAAAAAGACATGGTTCAGTTTCATTTCAGGAGTGCCAATGTAGATAGATTGGAGGGAAGACAACAGAAAGACAGAAGGAAAACAAAGCAGGCAGGCAGGCAGAAAGGAAGGAAGGAAGGAAGGAAGGAAGGAAGGTAGAAAAGAAGGAAGGAAAGGGGAATATTCGTATGGAACACACACATCTACTAACAGCTATTTTTGTATAAATATGCACATCCCATGAGGGTGACCATTTCTTTTTTTATTATAAACTTTTATTTAAATGAGAAACAATCTCGTTTTACATATAGACCCCAAGTCCCTCTCCCTCCTATCCACCCATACCCCCCACCGACCCCCTATGAGGCCTTCCATGAAAGATCATCAGAGTCTGTCATGAGGTGACCATTTCACTAAACTTTGAATGTCTTTCTTTCCCTGCAGCCCCTTATTACTGTTAAGGAATCACTTAGTTATCTCTTTTCATTTACATGTCTGTCTTTCCAAGTAAAAGTGCTCTATCTGCACCATGCACACAGTGAACTGTCTAGGGCAATTCTATTAATGGAGGCTTGCCATAGTGTTCCAAAGCTCACAGGTTCCAGTAAATAGCATAGGGCTTGGTAGTTCCATGCTATTGTGACTGACTTAGTATTTGACCAAAGTACACTGTCTGCTGTCTATACAATTCCAAAGTTTATTACTCAATCCTCTGACTATGCAGAAAAATTGAATTTAATTTTTAAGCCTCTAATAATTTGGGAGTACCTTATAGATGGTTATGACACAAATATGTCTGCCACATCACGGCCATGCTGAAGTTATACAAGCACAACTCATATGTACATGATTTGTTCACAGTTTAATCAGACTCTGGCCTTCTCTGAAAAACTACCATCTAAAACATATAAAAACATATTAGAAAGATAAGCCAACTAACACAAATAATTAAACTCTACCTCCCTGAATATGTTCAAAAACACAACATATCACAAAGTACATAACAGAGCTAGGAAAACATATCTGAAGAATTTCTAATATTTAATGAAAGCAGATACTATCACCGAAATCCATATATATATATATATATATATATATATATATATATAATATATACACACACACACAGAAACTCACACTGAAACCAACCAAGCAACAAACTAAGCAACCAAAAAACTATGACTATCATATTTTGTATTTGTAATTCTTAGTATCCTTATGTAATATATATAATTTTCAAAATTCAAACTGTCTCCATTTCTGTGATTAATTTTAAGTGACACATTTTCTGTCTTATCCTGTTCAGTTACTACAGAATTATGTATTTTGCCAACAGGAGTTACTTAGGAATTCACTGACACAAAAGAAGAGTGATTCCTTGAGTGTGTGTAAAAATCTTGTTACTACACTATTCATCAACATTCAGAAAAAGGTAGCATCAGACTTAAAAAGTTCTGGATTCACACACCACAGCTATGGCTAATGCTAGAGGAATTCTCATAGCTTTGCAGCTTAGTGTTAAATTGACCACCATGTTTTCCAGTAGCTATAAAAGTTGATGTGAGCGAACATTCAAATGACTGATTAGTATTTTGATGTGTGGCAGAGATGAGAAGGGAGCTCTTGGCAACTTTCTGACAAAGAGGCAAAACAAAGTCTGATGGGCATACCTCGGTGGGTATTCAGTAAATACTGATGTTATTAGTGAAGCTCTGTAATAGTGAAGGAAAGTAAACAGCCCACATATCTGGGGAAATTTCTCTTTTTCTCTCACCTTGTGCTTACTATATTGGCAGGTCTAAATCCTAGTGACATACCAAACATGGAACCCCATTTATCTTCATTTTCTCATCAGATAATTTAAGCAAAATCTTAATGCTTTGATCTGCATACCAGTAAGTACTAGATAAATGGAAACCAAGATATAGTTAAGTACACTGAAGTGAGAGTAGAAAAAAATCTGAGATTGTCTTGAAAGGAGTCAAATGTTAAAAGGGCAGCTATAACATTATTCTCCAACAGGTAGGTGATAACTTTAGGTACATATACAATAAATGTATTTGTGAATTCTTTCTCCTCCTCATTGAAGGGGTCAGAAAGTTTTTAGGATAGACACACTGTCAAGATCATGCCTCTCTTCAAATTAACCTAAGGTGCATGAAGAAGTCACAAAAATGAACACAAAATTGTTTGACAAAAGCATCCTGCCTTATTGCAACCGAGTTTAATAGCAGCATTTCTGGAAGTGTTGGGTTTGCACATTAAGTGCATCACTTAATTAAACATCCCAATTACATGTGGGTGATTGAAAAGGTTTTCAGCATGATGTCAGTCCAATTCTTTAATAAATGTGAGATGGAAAATGTAGTTCCAACCTGTAGATGAGATTTACAGTGGAAATCATCATGTCTGTGTTAGAGTGTACACTACCTACTATCTCATGGGGCCCTTTATTGTTAGCTTCAGATATTCAGACAAAGGGAGTCTGACCTCTCTGTCTCAGCACTTAAAAAAAATGCCACTATTTGTGTAATCGATGCAAAACCATATTCACATTATAGTTCTGTTCCGATCATAATAAACGTGGGTAGGCAACGTCTGATTTTGCCTTCTTGATCAATGCTTTTCTGTTCTCTCCTGATTTATACCTGCAGGTTACTGCCACATAAGAAATGATCACACTGAATTGACAGGTTTGGTCCAAATTCCAGGCTTGGTTGCAGGTATAATGTCTATTATAATAATAGCTTTCCAAAACCTTTCTGGTTTTGTAGTATTCAAAAGAACTGACAATGAGCTGAGGGGTATCTCAAGCTTTTATCAAGTCCCGAGCAGAGTGTTTAAAGAGATCTGGGGTGGACAGTGCATATTGCTATTTAATGCTGTCTCTTAGCAGCAGGGAAAGTGTGACAGGGACAACAGAAAGAGCAGCAGAGTGCAGTCACGGCTGTGAGAGTCCTTTGAGTCACGATTCAACACTGCTTATTTTTCACTAATATTTTTAAGACACTAATTTTAATATTGGAGCCATGTAGTTACTATGCTTCTGGAGGCAGAGTTTCTCCAACTTTACCCTTCTGAGAGATGCAAGTAAATATC
>NW_023276806.1:210967862-211125362 GCF_003668045.3 Cricetulus griseus
CAAGCACAAGGACTTGAGTTCAGTTCCCAGAACCCATAGGGAACAATCAAGCATGTGGGCACACACTTGTGATCCTGCTACTGGGTTCTAGGAATAGGTGGATCTAATTGGTCAACCAGTCTAACCTACTTTGTGGATTCTGGTCCAATGTGACACTCCATCTCCAAAAATGAGTGGGAAGCACCTGAGACACAACACTCAAGGTTGTTCTCTGGCCTCTACATACACAGAGGAGTATGGATAGGAAAGGGTTCTGATAGGTAGCAACTAGCTAAAGTCTGAAGGGTGCACAGGTCTACCTGCAACAACAGTGAAGATGCAGATTATTGGAACTCTCACTCCAAGTTCCAGATCGGAAGCTAAAAAGAGATGGAGACTAGGCTAGAGATTTTCACTAGGGCCCCTATTTATATCCTAATAGGAGAGAGATTGAACTAATTGAGTAACTAATTACTTAAGAGCTATAGTAAAAAGTCCTCTGAAAGGGAGAGCTAGCCACAGTAAAAGCTGTTGATCGAGGCTCAGAGAAGTCTGCCGTGGATCAAATCAGCTCAGGATGAGAAGTTTGCTGCAAACAGAAATAATGATCTCACAAAATCCAAGTACTAGGGAACATAAGGTTTTATCAATGAAATCTGGGTGGGACTAGGAAGGCATGAAGGGATGTAATTGCACGTTAATACAAAATATAAGAAAAGTAAAATAAAATGAAATGAAACCATGATCAACACACTCAAACCAAGCCAAGCAATTAGGATAATTAGAAGATAATGTTTGACTCAGTTAATACAGAGTTGAAAGTGAATGTTGGGTCATGTGGTTGTTTGAATAAAAATGGTCCCCATAGGCTCATATATTTGAATGTTTAGTCATCAGGGAGTGGCATATTTGAAAGAATTAGAAGGGTTAGGAGGTATGGCCTTATTGGCATAACTGTGTCATTGGGGTTTCAGAAGCTCAAGCCAGGCCCTGTAGCTCTCTCTTCCAGCTGCCCTTAGACCTGATGTAGAATTCTCAACTACTCCTTCAGGACCATGCCTGCCTGCATGGTACTCTGCTTCTCTCTCTGATGATAACAGAATAACCTCTGAAATTATAAACAAATCCAAATTAAATGCTTTTCTTTTGGGAAGAGCTGCCATGGTCATAGAGTCTCTTCACAGCAACGATGCACTGACTAAGACACTTCCTAAGTCAAGTTGTAGGAAGAAGGAAGCTTGTGGTAATGGAGAAAACACCATTATTTTCATAAAGAAGACTATGATCAGAATGAACACCATAGATACTGAATTAGAGACATGAGTTCCAATAAAAGACAAGGACTGCTGACAAGTTTCTCTTGTGAGCTGAACAAACGAGTAGTGAGTGAAATGTCAGTGGGATGTGAGAAATGGAAGCAATCCTTTATTCATAAGTATTTCACTTTTGTTTGTAGCTGCTAATGTTGATAATCTCTTCTTTTATTGCTTTAATTTGAATGATATGTGTATATGAAAACCCCTTTTACCTCCATTTATCCATTATACTGTAATATAAAACTTAAAGTAAAAGTCATAAAAAGTGTAGATGAAATAAAGAATAATTATTTTATAACCATAGAGTCAGAAGGAAGATCCAACTGAAAATGAAAACACAAACCCAGAACCCATAGAGAAAAATATCACAGTAATCAACTATATTTTTAAAAATATGCATTAAAAATACAAGATCCAGTTTCTGAAGACACCACATATGTAGGTCACAGAACATGGAAAAATTGAGCTGTTTTTGATCTAGAAGTTTGGTCCTTACTGGCTGACTTCACAGTGCTGCATAATGCTATTCACACTATCAAAGGGGAAAGGAAATGCCAGTCATACCTAGCTATAAACCCTGTGAGTTATAATTATGACATGCTTGGCAAGACCTGTCCACTGGGGAAATAGTGACATGAAAATCATGGGAATAACCAAATGTTTTCTGATTATATTTAAAATTAGCTCTGTGATCCACAGCTAAGCACTCGTCTGAACTCCTAGAGTCCAGGCAGAGAGAGGGAGGAGCAATAATATGAGCAAAGGGGTCAAGACCATGTTGGGGAAACCCATAGAAACACCTGAGCAGAGCTAGTGAGAGCTCAATGACTACAGACTTACAGCTTGGGAAGCTGCACTGAATCGAACTAGGCCCTTTCAATGTGGGTGACAGTTGGGTAGCTTGTGCAATTTATGGGGGACTGGCAGTGAGACTAGGATTCATCTCTAGTGCATGGACTGTATTTTGGAGCCCATTCCCTATGGAGAGATACCTTGCTCAGGTTAGATACAAGGGGGGCAGGCCTTGGTCCTTCCTCAAGTGATGTTGATTCCCCATGGGAGGTCTCACCCTCTCTGAGGAGTGGATGGAGAGGGGAGAAGGTGGGGGGAGAAGGAGGATGGGAGGGAGAGGGTACTGTGATTAGTATGTAAAATAAAATTGTTTTGAAAATAAAAACATTTAAAAAATAAAATCAGCTCTGCAATGTGAAAACATTACTGGGCTAATAACCTATAGTTAGACATGTCATAGGCCCCAGAGGAGAGCATATGCTGCTAAATGACATAACTAAGTTGACTCCTTAAGCTTATCATTGTACCCATATTTCAATGTGTCACTCTGCCTTCATCAGAGAAGCTTCTATATGCCAATAATAGATAATACAGAGATCTCCAACTGGCCAAGGTCCAGAGAAGAAGAAACTGTAGAATACTCAACCATACATGGAACATATACACTGTCCTTGCACACACCAAGACTGGAGAAGAGGGACAAAAAGAATCTAAGAAACAGAGGCAGTAGATGACTACAAGATAATGTTTTCTCTACATAACAAGTTATACATATGAACTCACAGTGGTTGAAGTAGCATGTACAGAAGCTCTGTAAGCCCAAGCCTGACAATCGCAGCATAGAGAAAGTTGTGTACACAATCTTGCCAAAGAGCTACTGTTGGCTGTTGGGAGAGGGAAAAACAGTTTACTCCATGAAGGTAGTCCCTTGTACACTGGCCACTTTCCAATGGAAGACAATGTATCTAAGACTATTTGGGCAGCAAAATTGGTCTTGAAGGATTTTAAAAAAATACCAATGGGACACAAAGTTGGGAGAGGAAGGAAGGGAATGAGTCCGGGAAGAGCTGGGTGAAAACGATCAAAGCACTTTGTATGAAACTCAAATAACTCATTAAAATGAAGAAAATTAATTAAAAATAGAGGCGAAAAGTCACAGAAAAATTCAGGAGATATTTGTAAAACTCATTGTATCTATACATTGTGAATATAGATCAATAAGAAAATGTGCAAAAAGCCAACATACACTCTCACAAATCATTTCCCATCTGAAATAGAATAAAACATACCAAATACTGAAAGCACACTTAAAATGATCTGATAAACTCATCTAACTAGGAAAGATAAGGTTGTATGACAACAACATGTTGGTGAAATCAGTTAAAATAGGCACTAGATGACAGTATTACAAAGTAGCAAAAATATATAAATAGTATTTGGATAACAAGTACCCAAATTAAAGCTATTTACTAAACTGTGAACCCTACCTTAAAAACTGTATCTCTAATTATAGTCCCGAATGTATCAAATAGCATCTACTTTGTAGCTAGTCACTAAGTAGTCTTGGTTTAGTATTAAACCAATAGATTAGTAATAAAACAAGAAATAAACAGTAGGACACTGGAGGTATTATCAAGCCACAAAAATCAGTGAGGTTGCTATTAATTGGTTGATCAGAAATGATTTCCCTAACATAAATATTTATCTAAAATATATGTAAAATGCTATAATGTGTAATATCTATCTATTATCAGTCATCTAACTATAAAACTGCTACCTAGATATCTATATTCTACTAGAATCTATATACTTTATGACATCTCAAACACATGAAGAATACACAAAAGACTTATATTGGTTATCTCTGGGACATGAACCTATCGGACCAGATAGAAGAAACATATTTTCCTTTTTATAACCCTTTAATTTTGACTATGTATCTATATGATCAATGAAAAGTAATTACAGTTTAATATAAAAAATGAAGTACATTAAGATGAAAATAATAGTTTTTAAAATGAGACATTTTCTAAAAATTACAAAACAAAGAATTGATGAAATTAAATATATATATGTATATATATGTACACATATGGATAGAGATATGTATCTAAATTCTTCTCAGCAGTTTTAAATTCTTATGAAAAGGTTCCCAAGCAAAATCACCAATATAATAATATAAAAGTAAATTAGGTGTGACCCTAGTAACGTGGCATTATCTAAAAGGATTTTTGTCAGACTGGTGAGAGTTTTCAGTAGAATATATGGGAATAGAATAATAATTAGCAGAGACTCAAATTTGAAATAAAAAGATAAGGTGAGAATTAGAGTGTATCTTCATCTTCTTGACCAGAATGGAAATATAATTCATACCCTTAAGAGATCTTATTGTTTGGGCACCAAAACCTTGACATTATGTCAGAGTCCCCTTAAAGGTGAGGAATACTCCTTCAGCATTCTTAACTTTCTTTTGGAGGTTGTTTTGAATTTATCAATTTGATCATTCATTTGTTCTTATAGAGATGACAATGAGTTTATTTCTAACATGTACCTCATAAAGTGTCAAAGCGTACAAACTTGTCTCTCTCCAACTTTTACATCTGAGACATGACATCTACATCAAGAGATGCAGAAAAGATTAAGATCTGTATGAGATCAGTAACAACCCAGGAAGGTGGGAGTTCTGCCTCTTCTTTCTGGGTCAGGCAGAGCCCTAGACCTTCACTTCTCTCCCATAAACTCAGCTTTGGAATCAGTTGAGGTGCTTCTAGGCTCAATCCCCGAAAGCCTTAGAATCATATCCAGGACATTAAACCCTTTGCTCTAAGGGACTGCTTACTCTTCCACATGGAACTCAAAAGAACCAATCATGGTGGGATGAACAATGCCAGGCTCCATCTTGAGGAATTTAAAAATACCTGCTACTATGTTTTTTTCATATAAAAATCTTTTAATGGATCACCTGAGAACAGTTTTGAATGTTTTGCATAATGAATTAAATTTGTTTCATTCTTATTCTATTTCCCATTCCTTCTTTTTTAGTGTCCACTCCTTCATCTATCTCCCTGTGCCTCATTTCCTTTCTTCCACCCCTTTTATCTGCTTAATTTTACCAAGAAGGAAATCATACTTGGTCACATTGAGACTATATGGTAGATATGTTTTATTACTGCAGCAATCCAAAATTTCTACAGATGCAACTGGCATGATACTAGTGTTGCTATTACAGAGGTATTTTCTTTTGAAAAAGAAAAGAGACAAACTTTTAACTAAGATCTAGGATAAGGGTGGCTGGAGTGAATGCATGGAAAGAAAGTACCCATGGAGGACATTTTAAGGAGAGGAAACATAATGAAAAGGAAATCCTAAATATTTCAGAAGAGCTCAGCTCTTGAACAATGCTTTACAAGATCAGTATTCTCTTAGTGTTGGTGCAGGAGATGATGATTATGAAAGAAAGTAAATCTTGAGTTTCTTCTTAGAGCCTTGAACATACACTGTTTTCACAACAGGCTTTTCAGCATGCTAGACTCCTAAATCCCAGAGTGAGAATGAATAGGGTTAGTGGCTCCATAGCAATTTCTATTGACAATTCAGAAAAAAACAAATAACAATTCCTTCAATCTCACAACAAGGTGAAGTGTCTGCATACACATTCCTTGCATCATTCCTATCAACATTCATTTAAATCACAGCAGATCAGAGATCATTTAGATCATTGTTGCTTTGAGGACTCCCAACTGAGTCACTACAACATGCCAAAGACACACGTTCCTATGACTTCACCACAGAATTTCATATGCTACTTTCTCATAATTTCTCTTCATAACACCGTTAGCATTGACATAGCAATAACAACATATAAAGACACAACATTCTAATCCTTATCTTACCCCAGGGATATTTCATTTTCCATGGCATACATTCATATTGTAAAATCTGTGAATTCCACATATTTATTGCTGACTGCTGTACATGTAAACACTCTTATTATGTGTGCTAGTTTGAATATAATTGGCCCCCATAATCTCACAGAAAGTAACACTATTATGAGGTGTGACTTTGTTGGAGTGGGTATGGCCTTGTTGTCAGAAGTGTGTCACTGCCTGGTGGCAGTGCTGGTGCACGCCTTTAATCCCAGCACTCCGGAGGCAGAGGCAGGTGGATCTTTGTGAGTTCGAAACCAGCCTGGTCTACAAGAGCTAGTTCCAGGACAGCCTCCAAAGCCACAGGGAAACCCTATCTCAAAAAAAAAACAAAAACAAACAAAAAAAGAAGTGCGAGCTTTGAGGTTTCCTATGTTCAGTATTACCACCTAGCATCTAAGTTGATTTCCTGTTGCCTGCAAGATATAAGACTCTCAGCTTATATATCACTATGCCCCACACCCTATGATGATAATGAGCTGAACCTCTGAAACTGTAAGCCACCAAAACTAAATGTATTTATTTATTTATTTTAAACAAGAGTTGCCATGGTCATGGTGTCCCTTCACAACAAGAGAAACCCTAATTAAGACACTATCAAATTGAAAACTTCCTTAACTAAATGACTACATCTCCTTTTAAAATGTGAGCCTTGAAGATGTTTTAAAAATGGTCTATTATATCCATTTACAAGCTTAACAATATAGTCTGATTGTATCAAACATTGTCTTTATACCATTTGTTTTCTTGTATTGTAGGTGCCAGAAAATTTAAATTTATATTGAAAGACAGAATACAAAGTTTGAAAGATGGATTTGTCCCTTAAGTTGCAAAAGTTTAAAAAAATAAAAAAGGGAAGCGTTTTATTTCTTGTACTACTTTTTTCCAACTTCTTCTTTATTGATGTGTCTTCCCTCAGACTGGTTGGATTATTACTCTAATAGGCTGATGTGATCATGCTGTATAAATTCTCTGTTCTAGATACATATAAGTAAGCTGGGTATTAGATGATAAAGCTTCACTAACTGAGCCCTAAATGAGAGAAAGCCTTGTCAGGGCTAAGTATAATAGTTGACACTCTGTCAGCACTCAGTATCTGCTTTCCTCTCGATTACAATTGAACAGAAAACTAAACCTGCTATGCACACTGTAACCAAGATTCTTCAACCCCAACCTCTATGAAGATGCTCTTCATAGAACACAATTCCATATAGTACCAAAAGGTACCTTACCACATCTGTTCCTTTTCCAATTAGCTTACTGTTTCTGACTTGGAATAGATAAATGAGGTGAAGATCAAGGGATCCACAACTCAGATATCTTTAAAGACCAGTCAAATGCAGGTTTTATAATATTTGTGAGCTTTATCATCATCATCATCATCATCATTATCATCATCATCATCATCATCATTACAATGTTTTGGAAAAAGGCAGAGCTGGGTTTGATTGTATATTTGTGTATACCAGATATTCAGGAGACTGAGGTAGAGGGACAACAACTTCCTTGCTAGCTTTCATTCAATCAGTGTTTCCCAACCTTTGGGTTGTAACCTCTTCGGCGGTCACATCCTGTATATCAGAGATTGGCATTATGTTTCATTACAGTAGCAAAATTACAGTCATGAACTAGTAACGAAGCAATGCATCAGAACTTGAAGTACTGCATTAGAGGGTCACAGCATTAGGAAGGTGGTAAAGCACTGGACTAAAAGTTTCACACCTTATCTACACAGCCAAAAACTGAGAGAGGGGAAGGAGAAGGGAGGAGGCGAGGTGGCTGAGCTGAAGCAACATCAGGGGTATATTAGTACGTTTGATTACAAAATGTTTCACATTTTGTTGATCTTGGAAACATGGAAGATTTCTTTGATATCTGTATCGAGTTGTGAGTTATTTTTGCCTTACTGAATGGTCCTTGAAGCAGAATGTACCTACTTCTCTGGGTATAAGACTGGAAAACCCTTCTGTCAGTTGGACACAGGCACATCACAGAGCAGCCTCCCACGCATGCCCTCTCCCAGCACAGCTCTTATTACTGTGGAGTTTGTCTCTTGACAGAGGACACTATTATCTTCCTGGTCAGCCAAACTCAATATTGCAGGGTAATTCTTATTCTTTCTTCAAATACAATTCTGCTTTCAATCGGTCAGTAACTAGTACCCAATCACTTCCACAATGCCTCTCCAGTCACAATCCCTTGTTGCTATTCACACTCCCTCAAGCTTAGTTCAGTGCCTCACCATTTTTCATGTGAACTATTGTTACACTCCCTCAAGTGGTCTTCTTGCCTCTAATGTCCTGCATCTCCAATCAATATTACTTATTGTTGCAGAATTATCTTCTCCAAATACAAATCTCATCGTTTCCTTATCAGAGACCAAAAAGACTTCCCAGGCCTATAGAAAAGAGTTCATTATCTTACTCAAAATTTGAGTTCTGTCTCAATCTGCCCCCAACCTCTTGGCATGCACCTCAGAACCTCTTCACAGCATGTGTCAGGGACAGTGCCGCCCTCTGAGCACAGGTAGTTCCTCTGTTTTACTTCAGTTTTTTCTTGTTTATTTAATTGTTTATTTTTCATTCCTCTCTGCCTGGAGTACAGCTACTTTCCTCAATCTACCAAATCTACACGTATAGCCTAATATACACCTAAACTTTATAGTGTCGTAGTATATTGTATAGCCTTTTTTCCCTAAGGCCATGGAAGAACTCAGCAACAAGATCTTAAGCTGAATACATTAAAATGTTATGTAGCCAAGAGATGAAGTCAACACAAGACACAGAAAGCTACTGCAGGCATAATACAGCCTATCATCTCATAGAAAAATTATTTTTAAGTAAGAGTCATTCTAAAATCACAGTAAAAGTGTTACAATAGTAAATGCATAAACTAAAAGCAGTAGCTTATTGTACTTGCTAAGTGTACACCAAACAAAGTTGTTTATGCTGTACTCATGTGCAACTAGAAGTACTGTATATTTGCTTACATGATTAATACTACAAACGAGTCAGTAGTATATTATGCTATGCTATAAGAGCTATGACATGTTTAGACAACAGGAATTTTTAGCTCCTATGTTTCAGTAAGATCAACATTATAATATACTATAATATACTATATTTCAGTAAGATCAACATTGATCAAAATGTCATTAGGTGATTCATGATTATAATTACAAGTTTTCAGAGAACATAAAGCAAAAGTAGACAAAGACATTAAAACTGAGGGATTTTAAAACATCACTCAGTACTTTCAGATGATAAGAAGATGAATAAACAATCTTGTAGGGGAAGCTGTTAGCCACGCCTACTTAGGGGCTGGCTACAGGTGTGCGTGACCACGTGGTCAGGGTGATGTAGAGCGAGACTTGAAGGGGACTGTGTCTCTCTTTCGGTTTCACTTTTGGCCTTGCATACAGACCGCTGCCGCGCTGGCTGGCGAGGTTTCTCTGTAAGTAAGGCTTTTCCCTATTAAATACCCTTGTATTTCTACCTGACTCCGTATTGGTAATTTCCCACTCTACAATCTAATTATTACACACATGCATGTACACACATAATATTATACACAATAATGACATTCACATTTTTTGGCCTTATCTAAGACTATCATAATACACCATATCCTGGTGTATAAACTTCAAGAAATGTTGAAGGCTCAAATTTACTCATGTTTTCTAATCAATATGACTTAATAGGCAATAACAGCTAATTTAAGAAGTTACAAGCATTGGCCCATAATCCCAGCATACAGGACTCTTAGTTATGAGGATCAACACTTTAAGGCAAGCCTGAAGTACATAGCAAGATGAAGACAAAGACAGGGACAGACACAAAATAATGACACAAAACAGTAAATGAGCTTAAAAAAGATGTCATAATGAAATTCACAAAGTGTTGTAAACTGAGTAATTGTTGAACTAAAATAGATCAGGCCACGATGGTATAGAAAGCACTGTGCTTAAAGCTTACCATTATATATTAGGAAAAGAGAATATAAAGTCAATATTTGAGTTCTCTTTAATAGATTAAAAAAAGCAAAAAGAATTGCAAATAAAAGTCAAGGAAAGAGGACAAGAAATAGTTTAAGAGTGGGAATTAATGAGACTGGAAACATGAAATCTGGATGTGTGACATAATGTAAAACAGAAAAATGAAGCTTCTAGAATACAACAGGGGACAACACATATAGATGCTGCTGTAGTGATGTCATTGGGTTTTTAGGTTCCACACAAAAGCCATGAAATGTAAATGAAAAAGTTAGCAACTTAGGCTATATTGTAGCTAAATGTCTTCCTTTTGAAATACACTCAGATAGTGAATGGTCAAGTCAGCCGGGGATTAGAAAGCTCTCAGCCACCTTTCTGATAACATGTATATCTAAAAAATAAACAACTTTTGAAACTTAATAACAACCAAAATAGACAAAAAATATACTGACAGATACTGGACAAAACACAGTAAACAGATAACAAGAAAATATGTGAAAATTCATTCAATATGTGACATTATGTGGTTATGAATTAAAAGGATAAAACCACTACATACTGTTATAATGGCTGAAATCTAAAACATGTTAGGTTTTAGTATCAAATGTTAGAGAGTTTTCTCACTCTCATTCATAGCTGGTAGGGACACATGTTGATACATCCACTATGAAAGCCAATTTAGCAGTTTCTAATAAAACTAAACAGTTTCTTATCCCACAAATTAGTAATCACATCCCCATACACTTCTTCATAAGAAGGTGCATGTCAATCCAACAACCTACTTGTTGTGTTTATAGAACTTCATTAATAATTAGCAAACTTTGAAGCAACCAAGACGTCCTTAAAGAAATAAGAAGATAAAAACCTCAGATCTATATGAACTTTTTTTTCAGAAAAAAATCCTATCTATTATGCCATGAAAAGGCACAGACACCCCAAAGGCATATTATTAAGGAAAAGAAGTCGTGCTGAAAAGGCCACAGTATATTATTTCAACTACATGGCATTCTAGAAAAGATGGAGCTATTGCTGGGATGAAAAGATCAGTGGCTTCTCAGGGATGGATAGAAGAGGGTAGATAAATATGGAAAACAGGAGAAGTTTCAGTTGTGGGTACATTTCAAATTATATGAACACATGACATTATAAATTTGTCAAAGTGCATTGAACTGTAAAAGGAACTGCACAAATCCTTATATAACCTCTAGGCTTTAGTTAATAATAATGGATTAATATTGGTTCATCAGCTGTAACAAATATAGCACATCACAGCAAGAAGTCAGGTCAAAAATAAATTAGGACCCAGGAAGGAAGTCCAAAACTCTGTACTTCCTTCGAATTTTATCTTTTTTCCTCTAAACCCAAAATAGTTTTGTTAAAAATGTATATTAATTATTTTAAAGGTATATCGAGGGTGTTAAAGAATGTGAAATAAAAAATATTAAAATAATAAATTATAAAAATAATTGCTATAATTTTTGTTAATATTGAACTTAGCAAAATTATATAATCACTATTAGAACTAAAATAAAATAGCCAGTAGTGACAGCACAAGAATGCTATGAAAATTAATGTCTATGAATTTAATACTTAAGTTGGTCAAAGACCTGAAAAGATACTTTATCAAAAGTAGCAGAAAATCCTAAAGTCCCACATGTATTAACAATATTGAGTTCAAAAGTTTCTCATAAAAAGATCCCCAGGCCCAGTTGATTGTAACAATGAGTTCTTCAACAAACAATACTAGTGCTTTATACCCTCTTTACAGTTAGTTTAATATACAAAATTAATAATAAGGGTTACTATAGTACTTAATAAAGAGAAAGATTATAGGATTACCACAGTGAATACAGGAAAATTGATATAAATTCAACACTTGTTCTGGGTGAAAACCCTTGGCAAATCAGGACTAGATGGGACTTCTTTAATATGATAAAGCATCTATGGAAACTCATAACAAACATCATAGTTAATGAAGGAATATACAGTGTTCCCCCAAGAGGGTGAGATAGGCAAAGTTTGCCATTATCCTGGTATCTATATACCATAGTACTTCAAGTGTTGGATACAGTAATAAGACAAGGATAGTAATAGTAAAGGCAGCAAGCACTCTGGGATGTGGCACCTGGCAGACTCTCAATATCCATGCAACAAAAGCAGCATTAATTTAACTCAATAGTGGGGAATAAAGCAAAATTTAGAATGGGTGATAGGAGGGTAGATATGACCAAAATATAATAAAACTTTAATTAAAAAAAGTAATTGGGTAGCTAATGGAACATTGAAGGTTTATATTTAATGCAAAATTATAATCAACTATAAATGAATTATGAATTAAACCTTTTTATTAAAAATAGTAAAATGATTGGAAAAGAATCAAGTTATCTCTTTTCATAAATAAACATGATTGCACATGCAGAAAATCTAAAAGAAGCTGCAGTTTATAGGAGTAAACTTGAAGTTTATATGGCTAGAAAAGGACAGTGTTTGAGAAGTAACGATAGTGTTACTGAGAGGGACAGAGGTGCTGTGAGATTTCCTTACCAGCCTGGATACCTGTTACAGGAGTGCATCTACTTTGAGATACATTACATTTCCATAATCCTGACTAATACAATTTTGCATATGTTTTATTTCATAAACCTTGGGCATTACTTACTGGGCATAGAATTTTGACTTTACAATATGAATCATTCTGGAGACTGATTGCACAACAATGGGACTATAACTTACTCTATTGAGCTATATGTTTGAAAATATATTTTGTATGCTTGTTTTCATAAATAAGGTAAAATTTTAAAATTGTTTATTTTTGTAGAAATAAGGGACATTAATTAATAAACACTAGAAATAGGTTGAATCTTAATAACATGAAGGAAAATATCGAAATGAGAAATGAATAGAAAGTCCACTTTCTCCTCTCTGAGCTGAGCAAAACTGGCAGCTACACTGATATGATAGAAATCACAATTTCTCAGTGATGAGGTTGTATCCATTGTAAGACAGAACACTGATTTAATAGTAGTACCTGTATGGGAAAAACCTATTCTGTTTTCTCAATTACATATCTAAATATAAAGTATGTATCTTAGTTACTTTTCTCTGATTATGATAAGACACAATGACCAAACACATTTTCAAAAGAAAGTGTTTATTTGGGGCTGAAAGTTTCATAGATTTAGAGATGAGTATCATGGCAAAGAGCTTGACAACCAGCTTACAGTCATAGGCTGGAGTATTAGTTGATAGCTCACATTTTGAGAGCAATTATGAGGCAGATAGAGCTAACTGGCAATAGTATGGATTTTGAAACTTCAGAGCCCACTGCCAGAGACACACCTTTTGCAACAATACCACACCTCATAATCCTTCTCAAACAGATCTACCAACCTGGGACCAAGTATGCAACTATATGAGCCCCTGATGGTCATTCTCATTCAAACCACTACAATACACTTTACCTTGGAGTTGAAAAAATCTGAGTTGTTTCATAGTCAAGCAGTCTTGACTGGTCTACATGTCCTTTGCATGTAAAACTGACTCAAGATAGAACTAGCCATCTATTTTTTCTTGATTGTTAAAGTACTCACAATAGAACCCAAAGTATGTCATCTTTATGGGTGTGTGAGGTGGTCTCATTTTGATTAACTTGTATGTTGATTTTTTCGTCTTTTTCATGTGTATATATGAGTGCAGTGGGTATGTATGTATGTGCCCCACATGTGTGTATGCTTTTATGTGTATGTGCTTATAAAATTTTCTTCATGTTCATATAGGGCCCAAAAATCAATGTCAGGAATATTGTTTAATCACTTTTCCACTTCACTCTCTTTGAAGAATGGGTCTTATACTGAAACCCAGATTCACTCAGGTAGCTACTACTAAGCAAGCTTGCTCTAAGAGTCTCATTTCGTCTTCTGAAGGCTGGAGTTCCAGTTGACTGCACATCCACCCAGATTTTTATGATGGGGAATCCCACTTCTGTTCCTCTTGCTTGTATACAAAGTGCTTTAACTGCTGAGACATTTCACATACCTGGAAGTAGTGCTGAAGTGGACTGAATCTTAGAGACATAAAAATTTGAAGAAGAATGTGAGTGCCTGAATAAGGCAGGGTTTCCAGAGATATTATCTCCAAGTGTCCTTTTAAGGTAGACACATTGATCATCCATATTGGATGGACTAGATGAGGTAATCCTTGAATAGATTAACAAATGCATGCTGTCCTAAAGAAATGCTGACTGACCCTTTAGTAGAGTTGAATGTTGTAGGTTTGGTAGTAAAAAGGACTCTAATTTTGGGTTTGGTGAAAGAATGTCTGTTTTAACCAAATGCTTATGCTAACCTGTAGGATATTTTTATCCTTTAACTTAAGTGCCTGGCTTGGGAAATGAATGTTTGCTTGGTTTGGACCCAAATGCCATGTGAACTACATATGTGGTTGTCTGGAGCACCAATTTCATAACTGTACTTAGCTACCTGGCCTGAGAGTGCTTTGTTTTAGTAATGAAATGCAGTTGTCATTTTTGCCAGCATTTAAGGTGATATGGTGAGCATCAGATTCTTTCATGGGAGTCTCAGTATGTAATGACACATTCAAATGCATTGGTGAAACAAACATTGAAGCTCGGACAATTGACTGAATACCTGTGGCACTGAAATAAATCTTTTCCAGCTGCAGATGAACAGTATCATGTGTACAAAGAAGTTTTAAAATATTTTCAGTGGAATTACAATGGGATATTTGAGTGAATTTTTCTTCAGTGAACTATCTATCTCAGGAGAACCTCTCGACTTTAGGCAGAGTAAGACCTATGTCATACATGCCTACTATTGCACTGTATACTTTCTCATTGCCAGGTTGGTAATTGCAACTTTCAGATTTGTATGAATTTATTAATTTCTCAAAGACTGTACAAAGAATAACATTTTACATTTGCAACTGTGATCTAAAATATGCATCTTCAAAATATGAGCAAAGATAAGAGCTCTAAATTTTCCTTTATATGAAAAAATAAACACATGGGCTTTTGTGTTGAACTGTAATGATTCTGAATTATTTCTGATTAACAAAGAAAATGGTCAGCTACTTCAGTGCCTGTGATTACATCACAGTACAATGGTGAAAAGTCACTAATGGGTACCTCTGAGGTCAGGACAGAGACTGTAGCTTTCTAATTTGTTTATTAATGAGCCCAGGACAGGACTGTGTTTCCAGACTGTCAAGCTTTGTTAAAAGAATAAAATCTGTTAAAACCTTATACAGCAGACTGATAATATCATACTAATGTATAGCTTTGAAATAAATAACCTTCCAAATGCCGGAGATATGTTTGGAGAGGAACTTAATCAGAGAAACTGCCAGTCTTTCATCAAAGGCAAGAGGAAAATGGAATATTCAAGATGCTGAAAAGAATTACTGCAAATATATGTGCACTTTTGGTCACTGATTTTTGATGAAGAAAATATTGTGCATAATAACTCAAGAATGTATTTAACATAAATTATATTTGCATGAATTATGTTTATTCATATGGTCAGATACATAATGGCTTGCTTGATAAATGGCTGATTAGTCTTATAATCAGCCCAAGAGGGACTTGCTTCAAAAAATTCTCTCTTGGGGGCATCTGACTTTCTAGATATTTTTCATGTGCTTCTGCAGAGTGAAATGGTACCAGATATGGATAACCAGAATAGTGCCATCCCAGCTTCCTGTTTTCACTCTGGACACTGCCTGCTCAGGTTAAGATGCCTAGAGGAACTTAATAAGGCTCACAACAAACTCTAATGTTTCCAGAAGCAGAGCAAAGATAGTGGAAAACCATTTTGAGAAGAGGGGCCATTCATACAAAGGACATGATCAAGGGAACCAGGATTTCTCAGTTCGATCATATGGAAAAAGTGAGATACTTGTAATGCATGTACACAGTGGCTGACTTTTATCACCATGCGTGGATGGCAAGACCACTGCCTGCATCTGACACCAGCAGGATAAGCTCAGATGTGGAATGAGCCTTTAACATTAAGAGGAAATGCTTTCATCAGTTTAGCAACCTTTGAGTGATGAAATTAGCTGTATTTTCTACTCCATGTCTTGTGTCACTATTATTCTTAGAAAGAGCCCTAGCTCTTTCTTTTGGCGGGCTTCAGTCACATGTGAGGCAAAATTGCCCTGAAAGTCTTTTGCTTTAAACATCCTGCCTGGCTAGAGTTGCTTATCAGTTGGCCTGTTCTCGGCCATTCACTTCACTGCATGGTCTGTGTCACCTGTGCCAGTCCCCAAGAGGGTGTGGCCAGCAGTTCCATCTACAGTCATATGGTCAGACTTCTTCAGGCTATTTTTTGCTTTTCATGGAATAATTTTATGGGGATATGCATTGATAGTTTCTTTTCCTATGATTTGAAACAATGTGCTTAGTCCTAATTTGATATTCAAATAGTGTTGAATAAAAGAATAACGTTGCTATAGGACAATATAACAACATTGATTACAACACAAGTACCTCTACTGTTTACCATGTGTCAATTTGTGTATATGCTTCCACTGTTCTTGCCAGTACTAGGAATACTTTTCAGAAAGCAAACCATATTATGTATAAAACCCACAAGAATATGAGAAACATATATATTTACATATGTACACATATATACATATATTTATTGAAACCACATATATATAATACTGAATGCTTTCAAGAAGAATGCTCTAATACCAATGTTTTTTCAGTGGAGCTTGGATCTGTATTAAGTGTGAGTGTTTAGTATTATGGGTGCCTAATGAAAATATTTTGGGATTCTAAAAAGTAGAAAAACTAATATAAGTATGTGGTGTTTAATTGTAACATGGGAAAGTAATACAGTAAATCCTGTAACCAAAGAGGATAATAATCAATATCAAGAAATTAAAACAATGTAATTTTCACCTTTCTCTCAGTTATTAAGCAGGAATGGTCAATTTGATCAGGCATTATAATTATTTTATGAATTATAGTGGTATATTTTCCTTATTAAGAATGTTTATTCACAATGTAGTCTATTATGTTATAAATAATATGCACCTTCTTTTTGGAAAGATGAAATATTTCAAAGCCTGTAGAACTTTTTTTTTAATACAAGGAAAAGAATTTACTGTTTTCTTTTTGACTCTGACTTCTCTTATTGTGCAGATAGTTTACAACCCTGGGAAATTATCTTTAAGTGATATAGAAAATAGACACAGTTCCATGTATTGAAGGTTTAACTTTACTTATTGACATTTAAAAACTCAGAGGAACCTCCATTTAGAATGTTATTCTTTGGAGTTGCACTGAAATAATAGATGTGTATTCTTACAAATATAGCTTTGCCACCTTCCAGAAGCTGGGACCAAAGTTTCATTTCCTACTTCTGTTTGTGTTTGAAACACTCCTGTGACTGGCACTGTCTCCGGCTTGCTACTTTTTTGTTTTGTGAAGCTTCTTTTCATTTAATTTACCATATTCATTTTCTGTCCGCTTATACTGTGTAATAGTGGAAAGGGTGGCAAGTAAGAACTCTAGCACAGATAGCATCTTTGCTTGCTCAGTGGTACACTCACTCAGCCTTCTATTTATCAAGCTTGGCTAAAACAAAGCACTGTTGAGGCAGCTGTGAAAATGTATGATGCCACTAACTGTGATTGACAGCCTAATTAGATTGGGGTGGGGGTAACTGTTGGGTGGGTAGCCCAATGCAGAGAGGAGATTTGCCTAAACTGAAACCCTCATTAACCCCACAGGATACTCTAAATTTGATAGGTGGATCAGGAGTCTTTTATTTCCCTTAGAATCAGTTTATGAATTATTACATAGAGGAATTATGCAAAAAAGTTATTTAGCAACTATAATCAAACTTATCATTAGAGAATAAACATTAATATACATGGCTAAAAGAAACCATAGTTTGATAAGTAATAAAAAACTAACTATATTGTTATAGTTTCTGTGTGTTTGAACATGTACTTTTCTATTTTATTACTGGGATCCTATAACCTCCTCTGAGAACAGAACTTCTGTAATAGTAGCCCAAAGACAGACCTGATGCTGTTTGTGATTCAGTGAATTGCCTAAAACAGTATTCACACTGTTTTCGTGAATACACACACACACACACACACACACACACACACACACACACACACACACACACAAACACACACACATACAAGCATACACATGCACACTCACATCCACTTTGGGGAATACAAAAGCTATATGGTGGGATAGGAAGCTTTTTTCTTTTTTTCTTTTCTAGTTTGCTAATATGAACTTCTGACTTTTTCAAAGCTAATGTTTTAAGAGGATACTCAAAATTTGCATCATTTAAGTTAGAGGTACATAACATACTGTCAAATGATTGCTTTCATTATTCCTCCTTTCCCTCTTCTCTCCTCTGCCTGAGAAAGGTTCTAGTTCAGGCTTGTTTTGAACCTGCAAGCCTCCTGCCTCAGCCTCCTCAATCTTATTCCAGGCATGTCCCTTAACACTCAGCAGGTGGGGGAGACTTATTTCAAATGCAAATAAAACCGAAAAAAAAAAGCATTTACTATATTATGTTTAAAGTCAGGACATTGAACCTCACAGAATGTATTGATATGATGTTGAAAGAACAGCATAAAGCAGGTATTTGTAACTCTATGAACAAAACTTAAGACAATGAAAACAAAGGGGAGTTCAGATGACCCTCAACTGTTTTGTCATTCAGACCACGGAGATGAACTTAGTGCCTCAATTTGTTGTAACAGAAAAAATGAGAACTAACTCATTATTTGAAAAAAAAAAAAACACTTGAGGCAAATGGACATTCACTAAAATATCAAGCTGGTGTCAAAAATGCCAGTTTTATCATAATAGAGCGCTGTATTACTTTCATCTTCTTAGATATGTTTCTTGTAATTGTATTATTGTAATACCCATTGTTCTAAAACAATATATCTTTAAATGTAGAATTCGTGATAGTCTGAAGGGACAGGTTAAAAGTGGTTACAGACTATTACCATTACTTGAAAGTAAACGTAGAGAAGAAAGGCTAATCAAGAAGGAAGGCAATATTTACAGATTTGGATTAAAATAGATCAGTAAAGAAAATAGCTCATGATGGGTTCAATAGACTGATGGTATCCCTTGAGAGACAAAGAGAGGATATGAATGAAGAGCAGTCATTTGTATCTGCCTAAAAACATTCTTCCTACATAAAATATCTGATATTTGGGGAAAGTTCTATTTCTTATGGCATGCATTTCATTTAACATATATTTAAGGAAAATAAGAGGGGACCATAGTGGTCTAGATAAGCTCGATATTGACTCAAAATAATGAGTTAAAATTATTATTTTTTTGTTTCACATGAAGGCAACACAATTTGTCAATCAAGAATTCCATAAAAAAGTTGAATTGATATTTAATTAACCATACCTAACCTTAGAAGGTCTGAATTCCTCAAAATTGAAATCTTGGTATGGGAAATACCACTTGAAGCCAGGATATTAAGAAAAGCATAAAAAGTAAAGATAAAAAGTATGTATTTGAATGTAGACAAACATTCTATTACTTGGCCTATCAGAATCCAATCACAGAGTAATTCTATCCATGGCTACACAAGTAATTAAGAAATTCCACAATAGCATCTCCGTTACCTTTGTCTTCTCACCTGTCCCATATACAACCACCAGAAGCAGCTTTCTAAACTTAATTGGCAATTACAGCATGAAATAAAAGCCCTCTAAGTCACTTGGTCATACCTTTCACATTTCAACTGTTCAACAGCTATATAAAGTATGTGCTTCTCCTGGAATATGGTGTTGAGAGACTATAGTAGTTTATAGACTGCAGGACAGTCCTCGGACAGGAATGTAGAGAAATGGATCGGAGAGATCATTTGGAAATACCATTTAAGTAACTGAGGAGAATACCTCTACAGAACTTCTGTGTCCTTGCCCACTGTTCTGTGTCAGATGGAGATCTGTGCATAGAAACAGAAAGTACCTTCCCTGACATTGCATACATGGTTTATGGCAAATAGTAAATACTTAAGCAAGGCTAACACATAGGCTCAGGGGATGCTCTTTAAATACAACTCTTGTGTAGCCCACTCAAAATACAGGTGAACACAAGTCACCACACAGCAGCACAGCACATCCATCATAGCATAATGTCCTCTTATTTTCAATATGACAAAAAGTCAGAGCACTGTCACTACTTAATCTGACTTAAAGATGTATAGCTGTCAACAATTCCAAACATACCTGGTATTTACTTTTTGGCAAATATTTACAAACTACCTGGATTGATTAATAATGGGTACTTACAAAAATTTAGTAACCCAGTTATTTATAAACCTACTTAAGTTAAGAATTTGGGGTGCATGTGTCAGAGCAGTCAGAATGAAGGTTGCCTGATAACTGGATTCTATAATGAGTGCATTCTTCTCAGTTCAGTGGAATTTTACTTCCTTTATTTTAGTCTGGGAAATGTTAGGTATACATTAGTTCATTAGTAGAGCATTAATATATCAAGAAGGAAGATGATTTACTGGACTACTCTGAGCACATAGCATTTTGAGAAAAGTTTGTATTAGTACTAAAAACACTTGGAAGAAGAATCAGTCAGGAAGGATTTTCTGGGTTTTTGTTGTTACTAAGATTTATAAAAACTCTGAGCTCCCTAGATGCATATTGTATACTTATACTACCATTTGTGAAAACATAATAATAATTACACTTTAGTTATTACCTCATTTGAACATATCCTTCATGGTAAAGAAGAAACATGCATGCCTACTCTTATCTGTTTTTTCTCTACATATTTATTGTCCATTTTTCTCCTCTGCACAAAAAAATAGCACCCTTTTCCAGATTCTATACAACATCTACATTCTCTTGCCAAATGCAGTTCTTCTCTAAATATGGTATATTCTATTGTTAACGCACGTCAGTGGGAAAAGGGCCCTCAAAGGTCATAAATGGCTCAAATGCTTCTCTGCATACATCTGCCTGTAAGAAATGGTGTGGTGTGGTCCATTTCATTTACATTTAACATACTCTAGGAAGAGGCTTGCAAAGTGAACAGTAGGCCCCAGTAGGTGGGCTGCAGGCAGCCTGAGAAAAGTCTGTATGGAGGTAATCCTGGGAGGACATCTCTGGTCTTTGATCCATAGTTTGGAGATTCAGGCTAAATAAGCTGTAGGCTATGGAGTTTGCTGAGGTGTGCGTTAAAATGGCAAAACTCTTCTTTCTAATATTTGGCCAAGATCATGACTTTAAATTTTTATGAGAGACTCGATTGTAGGCAGAATTTCTTTGAGTTACAGTTTTACTACTAGGGAGGGGGAAACAAAAAGTCACTCACATAGTTATTAACAGGAAATGAAACTTTCTGAACTAAGTGAATTAAACCACTAGCAGTATGTGTTCTAAATTGAATGTTTGTTTTGCTTTGCTCTTTGAGATGGTCTCACTCGATAGTCCAGACTGTTATTGAACCCAATCTCCAAAGGGCTGAGATTACAGTGCATCCTGCCCTACATGAGGTCTTGCCATTCTGTAACTCCCTGTATCTCTGCACTTCAGGTAGAATTAGGTGTTGGAATCTTGTTAAATAGTACATTGTGACATGGATACATATATAGTGCATAAATATTTATTGTTCATGTTAACATTTTATTTCAAAATAACTTGGCTTTTGGTGTAGTGTGATATAATAGCCACTTAAATCTATTGTATTTGTCTCTCCCATTTGCTTTTCAAATGATAAAATTGTACCAGAATGGGAGCAAAAGAAACAAAAGTTACCAGCCATGAACCAGGGTAGTTCTGGTAGAAACTTGGCAGAAAATGAGCACAAGAAAGAATAGACAAACAAAACAGTCTGGGAAAATGCAGCTTAAAATACCAGCAGAAAGAACTCAGTGGAGAAGCAGACATGTTAGAGGTGGGCAGAGAACAACAGTAACTACAAACCCTTTGGAAGTCAGCCTCCACCATGGAGTTCCAGTCTGGCAATGGTGGTGATGTTAGCGCAGTTATTATCTGATGACCTAGTATGAAGACTGTCTGCCAACACATTCTTATTTAAGGGAGAAGTGACAAATTGAAAGCAACCCACACAATCTGTAGAGTCTTAACTCTATCCCTGAACCATGTTAACCAGCCTTGTCTTCCTTTATCCATCTAACCAGCAACTAAATCAGTGGGTAGTTGAAAACCAACAGTGTGTAAAACAAGAAAAAAGGAACCAGCAGGCTACACAGGGAGAAGGAAAATGGGTTAAGGACCTTTCGGTTTATATCTTGAAAAGATTTTCATGACTTTATAAAAGAAAACAGATCCCCTTCTGCTGTTGCCATTAAGCAGTATCCTTTATAACAGAGTAGTTATTTGGTGAAAAGACAAATTTTAATCTATCATTTCAGTAATAATGACAGCCACTTGACTAATGGAAAAACAAGAAAACCAGCAAAATTTGGTGACAATGATAAATGCCAAGTTCTTAATGTTTTAAAACTCCTATTTTATCTATAGTTGGTAAGTCAAGAAACAGAAGCAATACAATCCTTATAAGAAGCATGTAGGAATTAAAACCAAAACAAACAGTTGGGCGTGGGGTTTATTCCATGCTTAAATTAGTTAATTTCAATTTATTTTTATTTTTAAATGCAGAATTTACATTTCTTTGGAAATTACTTTGTTGAGGTATGACACTACATAGCGCAATGAATTAAGAAAAAAAACTTTAGCCGGGCATTGGTGGCACAAGCCTTTAATTCCAGCACTCGGGAGACAGAGGCAGGCGGATCTCTGTGAGTTTGAAGCCAGCCTGGTCTCCAGAGCCAGTGCCAGCATAGGCTCCAAAGCTACACAGAGAAACCCTGTCTTGAAAAACCAAAACCAACCAACCAAACAAACAAAAAAACCAAAAAAAAAAAAATGAAAAAAGTAAAAGAAAAAGAAAAAAATTTTAAAAATGTTATGTGATGCTATAGTTTGGATTCTGAATATTTTCCAAAGGGCCATGTTTTAAGTGACCCATATCTCCCTCTCTGAGGAGGCAGTAGTGACCCATATCTTGCCCTCTGAGGAGGCAGTAATACAAAGCAGCTTGGGCTTCCTGGGAAGAAGTAAAGTCACAGAGGATATACCTTGAAGAGGTATTGAGACCTCAGGCTGCCTCTCCCCATCCCTTTCGCTAATATTTTTGTTCTTTGCTCCCTTCCTGCTTCTTATCCCCAGTTTTCACTATCTCTTTCTTGCCTTCCTTCAGTATCTCTCTCTTTCCTTCCTTCCTTCATGGTTCTCATGAAGTGACCCGTTTTCCCTGCCAAAAAGTTCCCACTGTCACAGAAGCCAAAACACCTCAGAAGGCAAAATGATTGGGAACTAAAATTTGAATTATGAGCCAAAATAAACTTTCCATCTTTATGAGTTCATGTATTCTTCACATTGATAGAAAACTTACTAACAACTCAATAAAAATAAAAAAAATCTGTTCTTTAGCGTGTTTCAATTATTAAAGGGTATTTTGTATTAAGTCCCCATCTTTCTTGATAGCATCTCTGTTGATTTGATTCTTTGACTTCACCTTTTTTCCTTACCGTGTCAGCTAATAGTTTACCATTTTATAAAAACAATAGTTTCCACTCTGCTGTGTTGCTTTTTCATTATGTTGATTTTCTTCTGGAACTCACACCACTGTTTGGCTTATTTTTTTCCAACACTATTTCTCATAGAAGTTCCATGAGAAGAGAGACTTTCCTGATATTATTTGCTATTGTAAGTCCTCTCACACATAGTAGGTTTTTGGCAAATATTTGTGGACTTAATTGATCACGTGTACTTTAAAATCCCTTAGGATTATTCCCACTTATGCAAATTTCAATATCTTGATTCTTAACTCTCTATATAAGTAGCTTGGGCACTTAGAGATTTGAAGGATTCTAATTATTTAAAACTAATTTCTGTGTGGACTTATGCCTCTGGGCTGGGGTTCTATATCAAGATCACTTTAGTTAATAGCAAGAAAAAACAAACTATTTTTTCCCCGATACTATTATAAACATCATGCTTTTTGATTGTTCCCATTAATTCAAGTGGGACATTATTCTTGGTTTAGAAAAAAAATAACTTAAGATTTTAAAATTTACTTCATTGCTAAAAGTGTCTGATTGGAGACAGTCAAAATATCCTGTGTTAGAGGAATATCCTGAACCCATTACTGTTGGTGAAACTGCATGTCAGCCAGTCTACAGTAAACATGTTTCATATTTTTCTAAACAGAAGTCTAAAACCACAGCTAACAGCATGACTGTTGTTAAAATGAAGGCATTTCCCTCAGGTTCCCAAGAGTATAAGAAATAAGGAAAACATTAACTGTACATATTTTGAAGGTAGAAATTATAGTATTTTCTATTTTCAAGATACTTAAAAGAGCTTAAATTCTAAAAAAAGAAATAACAAAAAGATTGTCTTTTGGGGCTGTCACAGATGTTCCTTTTCATTTGGGAACATCTAATATGTAGATATCAAACTTTATGCACATATTATCTTAGTCCTTTCAAATCTCCTTTAACAATGGAGTTGAGAGAAGGAACAAAGAAAAAAAACAAGCAAACACCACCATGAATTACTTAATACCTAAAGACATTTAACATGAAGACGAGACCATCAGAGCTACCACAAAGATCCCAAGAAGGATGCATTCAACTGCCTCATACTCACCAAACTGACAATTGATTTGACTTGGAAAAACTATCACATAACAAGTGAGAGAATGGTTTCCTCTTATATGAACTTAAGATTATTTCCTATTTTTCCTGTATATGCATTTCTCGAAAGTGTAATGTTTACATAGGCTTGAACAATAGAACTTAACTTGTCACTACTTTTAAGAATTACTGCTTTTGTTTGTGTGTGTGTGTATGTGTGTGTGTCTGAGAGAGAGAGAGAGAGAGAGAGAGAGAGAGAGAGAGAGAGAGAGAGAGAGAGAGAGAGAGAGAAGAGAGTATGTGTTGAGGATGAGACTTGGTGGAAATTATTAAATATATAATATTTTAAAATCAGTTAAATAGTGACAACCCACTAAATTCAGCTTTAAGTAGCAGTACATATTAGTACATATTGCCAGTAGTACTTTGTAGAAACATTTCTTTTACTAATATGAAATACGTTGTAGAAGAACATTTGAATAGCAACAACCTGTATGGTTTTGGTTCAAGACATTTACAGTAAACAATATGTTAAAACAAAATATATTTAAGCCTCAACTCTAAGTCTATGGGAATATTTCAGTAGAGAGAAAAGAAAGAGTCAGAAGACACAAGGAATGGCTTAAAATTTCATCTTCTGGGAAAGATATAACTATTGCAATTACAAATGTATAGCTGCTGTGGATTCTTGCACTGGTCCTGCACAAGAATGGGCCTGTTAACAGCTGCCAGGTGTGGATGTAGGAGGAGCTGCAGGCTCCTGCCTTTCACTCTTGAACTATTTGCTATTGATAAATGTAGGCTAAATGTAGATAAAAGAAATCATAGTCGCCAGTTGCAAATTCATTGAGAAGCCTACAGATGTTTCAATCTCTTGTTATACAGAAGGCCCTGGTTAAAAAAGAGTGGTTCATAAAACAAAACCAATAGTCATGAACTCTATGAATGGTAGGGAGGAGCAGGATTGGAAGCTCTGAGAGGAGGGACTTGATAGGGATGGGAACAAGATAAGACAGTGTCTTCGTCACAGTTCTATAATTGTGAAGAGACAGCATGAGCAAGGGAACTCTTCTTTTTTCTTTCTAAAATTTTACTCTTAACAATTTTTTTAATATTCAACTTACTATACAAGAAATACACAATCACAATTTTAAATATTAGAAAACAGTCAAACAAAAAGAACCTTGATATGACACATAATCCCTTCACCCAGACTAATGTTTTGGTCAAGATGTGTGCAGACATTTACCTATGTGTCTCCTCCTCTGATAATATTCATGAGCTCATTGTAGAGCAAGGGAACTCCCATGAAAGAAAACCTTTAATTGTGGTCTTGTTTACAGTTTCAGGGGCTTAGTCCATCATCATTATAGCAAGGAGCATGTGTCATGCAGACATGGTGCTTGAGAAGTAACTGAGAGCTACATCCTGGACCTCAAGCAGAGAGCAAAAGACTGGGCCTGGCCTCCTTCAGTAGCACACTTCTGCCAATAAGGCAACATCTCCTAATCATTTTTTTTTCTATCCAAGAGATCCTCTCCCTAGTGACTAAGCATTCAAATATGTGATCCTTTGGGAACTATCTTACTCTAAACACCACAGACTAGAAAATAGGAAAATGTAATCAGAATGCAGTATATAAACATATAGAATTGTTGAAGAATAAGCTTAATTAATTTTTTAAAGTAAAAAACATAAGTTTAAGATTGAATGAGAAAGCAATTATATGAGCTACTGTTTGAGATCTTGAGAGAAAGTATCCAGTAATGGTCTCAGTTAATCAAATTCTGGTGCATATCACAATTTCTGATTTCAGGCACAGAAACTATTTCTGTTCACACAGCATCTGGATGTACTTTATTCAGTTTAAAATGAATAACGTTTAAAAGTTAAATAAAATTAAAGAAGTGGCTAGGCAATAACACCAAGACAAGTCAATATTAAGTCCTTTATAAGATGCAAATAGTGTTAAAATATATGTGCATATTTAATGCACAAGCCAAAGTCATCAAGCATTCAATAAAGTGTCACTTAATTTAACAAATGATAATAAGTGGAATTTTAATAGAAGAGTAAACACCACTAAAAACACCTACAATAACTCACATTACAACAAATCTCTTTATCCTTTTTATATTCCACAAAAAATCTCTGTACTACTAGAATACTTATAGTACATATCAGAGACTAATATACAAAACCGTTTTTAATGCCATATGTTAAGCAAGCCTTCTTACAAAGCATAAAGTTGTTTGTTTCTGAGACTTCTAGTTAACACAATGAGCATCATGGCAAAGCATGAGGATTGTACTATTTTCTTAAGTTGTTCATGCATTTGCACACTGTCATTTGGGAAACCAAGAGGTACATACACACATACACCCACACACCCACCCATCCCCCCCACACACTAATACTTTTTAGCTGATGTGCTAAACTTTACTGAGCACATAAACTGACTATCGTTCTTGTTAAAATGCAGTTTAGTATCCAGCTTGCCCATGAGAGAAGCCATGAATCTGCATTTCTAACCAATTCCCAGGTTTAGGATAGTTTATGGAGCAGCATTTATAGAGAAATTCTCTGTGATCAATGTTTCCTGATTTAACTAATCATGAATCAAAACAGCTGAGGCAGTTGCAAGCAATACAGAGTTGATGACCTACTCACTAAAATAATAAATCAAATTTTGAGATAAGACTCAGAAATTTTTAGCCCATATGGCTAAAAATTTTGGGGAAAATGTATTTTAAGACAGAGTTAACAAAAGCTCTATGTATTTTTAATGCACAATTATTCAAAAAAAACCATTAGATATTTGAGAAAATGTTGTTGATCCATAAGACAGAAATCTAGCATTAGAAGTTTCAGAGAACAAAGTTTTGTGGCTAGCTCTCATTTACTATTGTGTTTTCCCTCAGAAGCACATATCCCCTAAGTGAGATAGATTAAGCATTATAACTGAGAACAAAAAGGAAATTTCCACAAAGCCAAATAAAAGATTCTCACTAACATACCTACTGAGTGCCAAGCACTGATCTAGAAAAATCAATGTGCATTTCTCAACATGTATCCTAGGAAAATGAGATCTAGAGCCCCAAATAACCTAAATATAGCAAAGCAAACAGGAGAAGGCAGGGGTTTTCCCTCCCATGCAAGTGAGATTATTAGCCAAATATAACGAGAGTTCTATGAATTCTACCACTGCATACAGAGAGGAAATGGGGCAAGGCACAGAGGTTGAAAAAGGAGTAGGCCTATTTAGGGCAGGGTGAAGATTCAATTACGTTTGAAAGTTGGTTTAAAATAATAACTATTAGGACACATGGTGGGAGGATGAGATTTCAGATAAATAGCATTCTCAGGAATGCTTCATATGTTCTTCAACCTACAAGATAGTGGACAGTTAAAAATAGTAAAATGTGCCGGGTGTTGGTGGTGCACGCCTTTAATCCCAGCACTCTGGAGGCAGAGGCAGGTGGATCTCTGTGAGTTCGAGTCCAGCCTGGTCTCCAGAGCGAGTGCCAGGATAGACTCCAAAGCTACACAGAGAAACCCTGTATTGAAAAAACCAAAAAAAAAAATAGTAAAATGTTAGTTCAAGAAACATGAAGAAATATAAACTAATACGGAAGCCAGGCAGTGTGGTTCAGTGTGTATTCTTTTAAATAATCAAACCATTGAAATCAGGGATTGAAGCATTACCTAGTAGTTGTCTAATCCTATTTGTGCTCTGCTTGAAGTGAATAGGGCTAAAAATGTCACGGTTTATAGAAGGTAGAAAACAGAAGAAAAGCAAGAGCATTCAAATACACAAACATTATTCTGATTTTTTTTCAGAGACAGGCTTAAAAAAACAAGTTTATTTGATTTCTTTTTGTTGGCACTAAAAATGGAACCACGTTTTCTCATATTCTAAGTTGCATGCCCAGACACAGGGGGAGGAGGAGCACTTCAAAATGATGTTTGTACTGAGAAGTTAATTAAAAAAGTAAAAATCAGAAAACATAACAGAGAGTATGCTATTACAGGGGTTGGATACATCGAATTTTCATCTTGGCTCAGTCATTTACTGACCTGTGACACTGAACAGATAACATTACTATGTAGGAGTGCTGTTTTCTTAAAAGAAAAATTCAGTTGTACTGGGTACATATGCCTTGTTCCCATGGACAGCTTCTCCTCAACATGGGCTTTTGCCACAGCAAAGGTACAGTGCTCTTAGTCTCGTGAGCCCTGACAACCTAGATCCTTTGACCAAAACTAGTAACTCCATCTGGCGGGCCACAACACACTTGAGTGAGGGATGGAATAGAGATTAGCTAGAAGATTAAAATAAATTATTCTCAGCAAAAATGATCAAGGAACTACTTGTTTACAATAGAAATATTTGGAGGATTCTACTCCCAAATGCAAGTCACCAATTCTTCAAATTATAATATCTCTGGTCTACTTTATCAAGAAATATCTGTGATAAGCAGGCCATGAGTACTCAGAGAAGAGCAATTTATTGTTATCAGCCATCAATGTAACAGTAAATCTATTTTTCCGGCCCGTTGTTGGAAAAGGAAACCTGAAGACCTACTGAATAGAGGGTCAGGATCTGGAATTGAACAATATGCAAAAAATATTTGTGTGAGTGCACATAGAAGTTTGCATGCCAAGCTCAGAATTGTCAAATGTTCAGGGAAGAAGAGTAAAGGAAACATTTTCAATTCTGGTCTCTGGGATTAAGGGCCCATTCCTATCTTCTGTTGTTTTTGTTAGCCTTATACTTTGTTCAGGTTTCATGAAAAGACAGAAGGAAGGCTATTGATTCAAGCTTGTCAACACTTTCTCTGTTTACATTACAGTTTATGTAGCGATAAGCCAGATTTAAGCAGTCAGATAAGTGTATAAGGGCAGTTTCATGAGTTTGATTCTCAGGTTGCTTTTACAATTCAAACTGGCAATACAATGGAAAGAGATTATCATAATATTTCTGCATATATTTTATTCCTGTTACATTTTCTGTTTGCATTAAAGGATTTTCAAAGGAAAATTTTCCTATTTTATTAATTACCAAAAATTAACCAATTACTTCAGAAATTCAATCTTAATGTATCTAAATGTTTCATAAAATAATTAATGTTCTTCAGAGTTATACTAATTCACCGTGACTGTTGGAGGGAAAGGAAAGGATGTTCACATGTGACTGAGCTATTAGAGTCACTTATGAGAACAGAGCTGCTAAGTTTTTAACTCAAGTGAGAAGTCATTCTCTCAGTTAATAATAGCATCAAGTATAAGCAATATGGTGTGAGAGGGAAAAGCCATCAAATCTAGAACATCCTAACAATTGTGTTCATACCTTCCCCTCTTTTACATGGTCTGTCACATTTAGCAATTCCTAAAAGTTGATATGAAGTTCAACATCAAATTCACTGCCACTTGGAGAAGAATAGTATAGTATTCACAGGTACACACAGTTTTAGCTAATGCTATAACAGAGGCTGTCTATAGCAGGGGCCTCTTCCTCTCATTTCTAGCAAGTTGCAACACTGGTGGCATTCTCTTCCTTTTAAGATGATCATCACCCATATGTTTGGCGTCATCATCCTCTACTCTTTCTGAGCTTTTCAAGTCATTCTTCTTTTATCTGATACACAAACACTCTCTCTGTCTCTGTCTCTGTCTGTCTGTCTGTCTCTCTCTCTCCCTCTCCCTCTCTCTCCCTCTCTCTCTCTCTCTCTGTGTGTGTTTGTGTGTGTTCCTTGTGTGTGTTTGTACATTGTGTGAGAGTGTATGAGTGTGGGTATGTGCATGCCAAAATGGGTATACAGAGGTCAGAGGACATCTCTGTGTATAATCCTCATCTTTTATGTTGTTCTCTATCTCTAAGGCCATGTGCCTGTCCACGCCCTTCTCACGGTATGGGTGTTGGGATTATAGTCAAGTCTGGCATTAGTTTGGGGGGATCCGAACGCAGGTTCTCACACGTTCATGGCAAATGCCTCCCACACTGAGCTATCTCCCCAGCTCATTTTGCATCTTAACTTCCTCACTCTGGTGCCACCCATCCTCCCGGACCTTCAGTTTTCCTTTGTGTTCAAGTCATATTCTTATCTTCTTTCTTCTATAAGAATTTCAAGAGTAGTGCATACTATTTATTTATAATTCCTACATGTTCTTTCTCATTTACCCCTTCAAGTAACTGTAATGCCTGCTGAAAACACTGTTGTCAAACTTACTAACACACTTTTTCTCACCTCCCACAGACTTAACAATCAAATGTCATTCCATATTAACATGGACTACTTCCATTATTTAAAAATGTCTTCTGGTTTGCTTCTTAAGACTTAGAAAGGAGGAAGACTTAGAAAAGAGGAAATGCTGGAGAAGTTGAGTACAGATGATCTTTAGGGTGGTGAAGTCCTCCACAACGATGCTGTTATGGTGGACCCATATAATTATCCCATTCCCAAAAGAATATGCAGCATTAAGAGTGAAGCTGTGTAAACTAATAGACTGTTGTGGGAATGTACTGTCAGTGTTCCTTATCATTGATAACAGATCTGGTAAGATGTTGGTAGTGGAAGTCTGTGAGGGCAAAAATCATGAAAGTCTTTCCACCTTCATTTCAGAAATTTAGATTTTGCTATGAGTCTAAAACTGCTTGTGGAGGGGGGGTAGGAGAAAGAAAAGAAATTGAGTCAACTTGAAACCAAAAGTTCCAACAGTAAGTGGACACGCTTGCATGTGTGTGTGTGTGTGTGTGTGTGTGTAAGTTTTCTTTGACTAGTGGCTTCTGATTCTATGTCTAGTATATTGTGTGTGTTCATGTGCACATATGTCCACCACATGAACTCTCTCATACACATAAACACACTTTTCTTGAGTTTGCTTTTGCTCTGTCTTATTGGCTTGTACTATGTAGTACTTACTATGTAGTGTAGGCTGGTTATAAACTTTCAGCAATCCACCTATGTACTGGCTTGACAGGCATGCACCAATCCACTTGGCCTATATTCAGATTCCTCATAGAGTCTTTCTTCTCTTGCCCAGTTTCTTGTCTCATGGTTTCTCTGTTCCATCTGCCTTGTTACATTCCTTTAAAATCACATGATTCTAATATCTTTTATACATGATTTCCATTTCCAAAACTGCATTTTTTCCAATTTAGCTCTGTTCCCACTTTTCAAATAAAACTTACCACTTTCAGATTCCTACTGATCACCATCAAACCTACCATTCTTTTTGAGTGCAGGATCTCACCAGCCCATAGTCAGCCAAACACAAGATACCACTCTCCAGAGATCTCAATTGTGTCTACTCTCTAAGGTTTAAAAACCACTTGAAAGAACCTTATTGCACTCTTCTGTGAGTCTATTTTGTTTTTTTTTCTACCATGTCCTGAGTGGGAAATTATCATTGTAGACTTTTTATTTGATTGTATTTTTAAAAAACAATATCCTCTACCCTGATCACACAGACTCTAATGTGTTTTTCTGCATAATAATGTCTTCTCATTTTGCCCAGGAATGCCTTTAAATGGGATAGTATGGTAATCCTACATCTTTCAATCCCTTTTAAAAACAAGGATTCAAAATTTCAAATTTTGGTGCCATGTACTCAAAAACTATTCTTGTGTAAATTTTATTTTTTAAGACTTTAAATCCTAAAACATCTCCCATGTATATTACTAATCACACAGTGAAACAATGAAATTACAGATCTATAGATCTTGGGGTCCTAAGTTAGGCTTTCTACTTTCACAGTCTAAATTTATCATATGAAGACTATTATTATTATCTTATTAAAAATCTGCCTGAATTTTCAATATATTCATACTTATATTTGACAAACATGAGTTAAGTAGAAGTAAGTGTACTCCCCAAAGTGTGAATTGTGTAAGATCAAAATAGGGTTAATTACCATGCACTATCTTAGTATAAAAGGGATTCATGCGAGATGTAATTGAGTTTCACCTTTATAATGTGTACAGTTGGATAAGTAGAATAGACAAAGAAGTAAACAACACAGATGGAAAAGAAATATGGATTTCTGAGAATAGAAATAGTTGTATTTGTGAACTAATAACAAGAGTTGGAAGATGAGAAAGACATCAGTAGTTGTTTGGGAGTTGCATATAATTACAAGTTGTTAAAGGTTTATCCAAGGCAAGAAAAAGATTGACAGGAACAATCATCTGTCTTATCAGATGGTGGTATCAGTAACAAAACAGTATGCACTAAATTAACAATGATGGAATACTCTAGACATTTTGTAGAGTGTATCTAGAGCTATTGATGCTCAATAGAGTTCTAAACCTTGTACTCACTGCCATAGCAGTGCATAGTAAATTTACAAGTGCTATGAATTTATTTTATAGAATAGAGGCAATGTGTCATGAATGTGAATGTTTCATATGCTCATTCTAAGTTTCTATTTTGGAATTTACATATTAAATGGCACTAATTTCAATGTCAGACAGATAATTGCTTTATTAGGAATTTTGAGTATTTCAAGAGCAAGACAGCATGACAGAGATGCAACCACTTACCATTCATAGGTAATACATTATGTTTAGTTGATGGATAGTAAAATGCTACCTGGAATTCCAAGAAATTTCTTAGTATTTGTTCTTTCCACAAACCACTGAACATTGTTTATTACATGTTCTACATGAAGGAATTATTAGAAGGGAGTAAAACTTACTCACCATTACACTTATTCGCCTACATATTAGAAACACATTTGGAAGTCCATATGTGTCTTTTAAAACGGGCCCTTTTCATCCAGCTGAAGTTCCTTTTTCTCCCTTTCATCGAAAATAGATTCCTTTCACACATCATATACAATTTATGGTTTCCGCTCTTTCTACTCCTCCCAGTTCCTCCTGATGTCTCCTCCCATCTGGATCCCTTCCCTTTCTGTCTTGCTGGAATTCTAATAAACAAAAGTAAGCGATAAAGTAGTGGTCCATCATTTCACTATCCATACTAAAATGTTTCTGAGGGTGTCACAGAAACATCCTTGATTTCCTTTTCAAAAAACCTCACCCTGTAAACAGTCATCTTGTAGACCTTATTAAGATCTTGGAAGTCTCTTCAAAATAAACCACAAGTAGCCAAGTAATATGTATAGTAATCTCAAAGTGATCAAGGAGCTACCTCTTTTCTAAATCCTTTTCTTAGTTAAATATGTTTAGCAACATGTAAAGAATGAACTCTTTTACTACATGACAAATATAGAGAATCAAAACTAGATTACAACCTAAAATAAATCAACACATTCAGCCTAGGTTTCAAGACTAAAGGACTGATTGATCACCAATAACTACTTCTAAAATCCAATGAATAGCAATGACTGATTAAGGAAATCTCTTCCATTCCTTTATGTTGTTTTAAAAAGATAAAATAAATTAATAGCAGATGAATCAAATGGTACTTTTAGCTGATATGCTATTAATTTAGGATAAAAATGCATATTTGACAGATATCTACTTTTCTTTTTTGTCTATTGTGGTAACAGAGAATGACTCTTCTAATAGAGTAGAGTACAAAAAGAACAGTTATATACCAGGCTGTGTATAAAGTAGACCAAGAAACAGATCTGACAAGCAATAGGAAATTATGGAAAAATAACAATAAGGATTATATCCTTATTTTAATTAAATATTATCTATGCATCAGAAAATATACAAATATTTTATATGATGCTGTAGAATATTAAATTTCTGAATCTTTGGGTGTGTCTGTTGAAATTTGAATAAATTTGCTCATGTTTTCCATTTCCACAAAAATACAACCATGTGTGCATTTATGATTCTGCTTAATTAAACAGGATTAAGAAGCTAGGCAGTGCTGGCACAGAGGCAGGCAAATCTCTGTCTGGTCTGCAGAGCAGGACAGCCAGGCTACACAGGGAAAGAAGTAAGCAAACAAACAAGATTAAGACATGTTTTCTGCATGCCTTTCTTTTGCTGTAACTTCTCATAAGATACTTCTTTAATTATTATAGAATACTATCAGATTTTATCCTGCTTAAATAGTTTTATGTTAGGTTCTAAAGGAAAATTAGGGTTGTTGTAATATTAATCTTCAAATATTAAAATTCAACTCATGTTGTATGTGGAGTTGGGTGCTTCTAAGGGAAGATGATTTCTGCCAAATAATGTCAAGTCCCTGATAACATCTCTTTTAGGTGGGGACAAGAGGAAGGTCTAGTGACTAAGAAATCAGAAACATGATAGTGAAAGCACTTTGGTGCCACATCTGAATAAAGTTCTATCTCAAAATCATTCATTCATTAAAAAAACAAAATCAAATAAAACACTTTACTTTTTATCAGCCATAGGAATTTCTTTGTACAAAATCTATTCTCTGCACTATAAAGAATACTATTAATTAAAAGTTCACTGTCTTCACCTGAACAAGGGAGAGCACATCGCCCCCAGATGCTGTCGGGGAGGCCAGTACAAGATTGATCCAGACCCCTGAACATGGATGTCAATAGAGGGATGTCAATAGCACTCTAGGGAGCTTCTGGTGGTGGATTAGTATTTTTCCCTGGTGCAAGAAGGGACTTTGAGAGCCCATCCCATATGAAGGGTTACACTCTGGCCCTGGACACATGGGGAAGGGCCCAAGCCCAGCACAGGAAGATTTGGTGGACTTTGCAGAGCCCCCATTGAGGGCCCTACCCTGCCTGGGGAGTGGTGGGTGGATGGGGTGAGGGGTAGGTTGGGGGTGAGGGAGGAGGGATGGGGTGAGGGGAGGGAGAGGGAGAAGGGCCTTACATGTGAAACAAGCTTGTTCCCTAACTTGAACTAATAAAAAAAAAATTTTTAAAAAGATACCAGAGACAAAAAGGCCTGGAAAAAAATCCACTGTCATTTCTCCTTACAAGTTATTCATGAAATAATTATTATATAACACAATTCTGGTGTAAGTATGCTTTGTGAATTCCTCTGGCTCAATGTAAAATTATATCTTTTAATTTTAAGTTTAAATTAGCATATGACATCATGTGTTGCCTAAATGACAATATTGAAATTATGTGTAAAATCTAGTTATTTACAAATAATTTTGAGGTAAATATATTGCTAAATGGACTGTGCCAGCATTAAAAAATGCCATTGATAATTTGTGACACTTCTGCATAACAAACAATTCATTTACCTAATGAAAATCACAAATGTAAAAATGTAACTTTAATAAGATAAAAGAAACTGAATTGCAAATTGAGCTCAATAAAAATGCATGCACATACTTTTGCATAAGTGATCATTTAAATATGTTTGTGTGTGTGTATGTGCACACCAACAAAGACTTACATGTTGATATGACTTACTTCTGCATCTTTTGTTAATCAATATACTAAACTAAGATATGAAATATACAAGGGATGGAAATGAAAATGAAAGACAGAAAACATGCATTAATTTAAGTGACACAGAATTATTCAAGAATATTAGAATGAATTGTTAGAAATTAATGTGGGTTATCTTTCACATGTATGGAGACTACTAATAGTTTCATACAAATACTATTAAAATATAAAATGCAAAATTACTGTGTGTTCTAATAAACATCATAAATTCACATTATTGCCACATACATATTCTAGTGTGTGTATCAATTTATTTGATGAAAAATATATTAACAACAACAAAACCAGATAACTAAATAAATAACCCTTTCATCAGCCCCTGATTTCTGCCTTACTGATGTTTAAGCAAATCATCAAGGGAAGTAAATTATTCATTATACATTTCAAAGAGGAGTCTTCATTGCCAATGCTCTGCTACTAGTTCTTCTTGGAGCCAACATCAAGAGGATTTGTGGCAATCTCAAATAGTGCAATAAAATAGAAGGTGAGAGGCAATCACTCAAGAGAGGTGTCAAGAATGAACTGAGC
This sequence comes from Cricetulus griseus, assembly GCF_003668045.3. Lineage (NCBI taxonomy): Eukaryota > Metazoa > Chordata > Mammalia > Rodentia > Cricetidae > Cricetulus > Cricetulus griseus. Next base: position 211,004,485 of record NW_023276806.1, read on the forward strand.
CCAGAGACCTGCATCTCAGTTGAGTGAGGTGTGCAGAGATAATTGCTAATATCTTGAATTATACCAAGAAAGTAAAAGATATCAAGAAACTGCACAAGAATAGCAGCTAAGCTTTTTAAAAACAGAAACTTTTTATTCTGTTTCAGAGGAAGCACCTAGAAGTTTAAGTGTAGGTTAATGTGGTCACAATGTTATATATTTAAAACATTCACAAAACCAGTTGAAATATGTTTGAAATACTTTCTTATCTTGAGGTTTATTTCTTACTGTATAACTATAGTATCGAAACCATCAAAGCAATGATCAATCTTGTCTGCAATGCTTCATATATTTAATTATATTATGGGTTTCAAAAGAAGTTTTCTCATATGGTAGATTTACTTTTAGTTTTTTGAGAAATATCTTCACTGGTTTTCATAATGGCTGTACAAGTTTTTAATTCTGCCATCAGTAAATGAGGATGTAATGACAATTAAGAAAAAGGAGGCAATGAATTTGAAAGAGAGCAAGGAAGGAACTATAGAAGGGTTCAGGAAAGGGAAGGTAGAAATTAAGTTATAACTCAAAAACTAAAAGAAGTAATAAGAATATAAAAAGAATGTTCTAGAAAAAAATATATTGTAGTATTTTTCCTGGCTAATTGATTCAGGAATGTGAGATAAAACTGTATACACACTACTTAAAAATATTCTGAAAACTTCCAGTGAAAAAACATTAGGAAAAATCTAGCTTTCACAAGTAGTTCCTAACACCTGACCAACACAGAGCTAAGTACCTATGCAAACACAAAGGGTTTTATTAAGAATGAATGAGTCAGGGCAGTCCATCAGCATTCTCATGCAGAAGGTGAGAGGAGAAGCCCCATGCACCAGCAGGGGAGTGGACTTAAATAAAGGGAAAAACCACAAGGAGAGTGCAAGTCTTGGCATTTTCTGATTGGTTCGGGCAGGGGGTGGTGGTGCTTCTTTCATCTATTGGTCCTGGGGTTAAGTAAGCACTTGGACATTTCCTTTAGAGAATCTGCTGACCTATTGGGATATCTGGTGACCTACTGGGATATCTGTCTGTTTCCTCAGTGTTAGGCTGATTCAGCAGAATATGGGGGACCTGGAGCAACTTTTAGCTGTTTGTGTTTTTTCCGGGAACTGGGTTCAGGAAAACCCAGCCAGCAGCTTCTCAAGATGGTGTACAGCCTAAAATGGCATTGATCTTGTCTGCTGTTGCCTGGCCTCTCAGTGTCAGAATTTGCTAAAGCTCAGAGGACAATAGTGATAATATAGCCCAGAGAGTGGTTTATTGAACTAAAAAAAGAAAAATTCTTAAAAAAAATAAAACATATCTTCATCAACACGTATCACTCAGAAAGCAATCATCACCCAGTAAAGAGCTGTGTGGGGAAAGGTCAAATTCAGCCCAAGTAGCTTAGTAAGAACCGGACATAGCCCAACTGGACCACTGCATCTGTAGTTTATAGGACCAATATATTTTGTTCATCAAATGTTCTATTTGATCCATTGCTAAAGGTTTTAGAAACAAGAACCCAAAGCAAAGACCCTCATAATTCAGCATAATTGCCTTAGCAGTTAGAGCTAAGAGGGAGAGTCCTATGGAAAACAGTGTTCATTGAGGAGTAAAAACCTGTAGGCCAGACTAACAATGAGATTATCTGGAGGTAGGTGTTAATGAGGTCATTTGGGTAGCTGAGGTTTCAGCAGGGCATTTCCATATGCTAGTGAACTAGGTTTCGTATCTTGTGTAGAGAACTGGAAATTCAGTATTTTGATGGTAAGGAAATTTAAAAAGCTGTTAAAAGGAATATTTGTTAAAGAGAAAAAGCACCCACTTTGTACATAAATTTAAAGAAAAAATATGTGGAGACATTTTAAAATTCAAACCCGAAAATATGACATATGAGGAAAAATTGAATGTGAAAAGCAAGCATCACCGATTTCTGAAGAAGAGGGTTTCTCACTCTCATACTGTTGTGCCAGAAAGCCCAGAATAATGTGTTTCTTCCCTGAAAAAATCAATGTAATAAAAGAATACTAATTGTTACTTCTAATACATATACAACTTAGGCATCAAAGGTTTAACAACAATGGGTAGGTAAAATTTGTAATTACAATTTTCAGGTAAATATCATCTAAGTGAGTGCAGTTACTGCCCAGTATAGCAATGAACTAGTGAATGCATGTAAATGAAATGTAATTGCAAACAGATTACTCTGCTACTCAATAATATGCTACCAGATATGTACAAAGTTCAGAGGATAGCAAATGTCTGATGGGTACTAAGGAACAAAGCACAGGAAGCACTTCTATTAAATGTATTTGAACATAATTTCAAAAAAATGTAATCCATGGAAGAGAGAAGTATGAAAGAGAGTTTGCTTGTGTCTAATATCAGTTATATAACATTATAAGGTAACTAGAGTTTAATCTATATTCAGTGATTGTGAACCTTCTCTCTTGCAACACTGGAAAATTTACTTCAGTTTTGCTAATCAGCACAAAGAAATACTATTTCAAAGAAAGAAAAGAGCAAAATTAATTTGTCAACTTGAAACCAATTCCTGAAGATTCTGCAAGATTTTACAATTTTTATTTGTACAAATTGAAAAATATATATGTGTGATATTAGATTACTCCATTCACAGGTATTATGCAGGGGTTCTAAAAATTAAAACATTATTCCTTTGATCCACAATTTAGTCTAATTGCCAGTTACATGAGGGGCAAAGGGTTGTGGCTGGCTTTAAGAAGCCCCTTTTAGCTGGGAAGTGGTGGTGCATGCCTTTAATCCCAGCATTTGGGAGGCAAAGGCAGTCAGATCTCTGTGAGGTCCAGGCCTGCCTGGTCTGCAGAGCAAGTGCCAGGAGAGCCTCCAAAGCAATATGGAGAAAACCTGTTTAGAAAAAACAACAACAACAACAATAATAATAATAACAACAACAACAACAACAACAACAACAAGCCCCTTTTATCCTTCATGTGAATTTTTCCCTTTGAGTCCACCAGGAAACCTGTAGAGAACAGAATTAGTCCTAATCCACAACGAAAAATTTAAAACTGAAATCCCAGAAGAATTGTTTTTAGATAGCAAATTAAACTTTAAATTTTAAAATTGATTCTAAAAGAGAGCCATTACACAGGATTACTAAATAGTATCTGTTTATTTTTGTTTCTTGGTTTTTAACTGCATTCTATAGCCATTTTAGATTGGAGAAAGTTTATACCCCATAGCCAATTAATGAAAGTAAGCATGTACTTAATATTTCAGTAATATTTGCTTTGGGTTATGAAGACAACAAGCATCCTCTTGTACTTTATCAAGTCACTATGTTAAGTGTTAAGTAACAAAGCAGTTGTGTTGACTCCCTGGCTAATGCTCTGCCAAGTTCTTAGAGACCCTTTCCAAGCAACCATCATCAACTCTATAGCATAGTTTCTGTCTGAGAGACACATAGAACCACTCCAAACTCCTATTCAGTCAGGAACTCATGGTATCCAAGGACAACTTGTCATGACTTAGGAAAGACCAGTACACTGATGATCACAAACTTGGCTACATATTCAGTCTTGTTCTTGGTGTATTATAGGGCACTATCATAGTTAGGCTTTCTACTGCCATGATGAAACACCATGACCAAAAAGCAAATTTGGGAGGGAAGGGTTTATTTGGCTTACACTTCCACATTTAGCTTATAAATTCTACCACTGAAGGAAGTCAGGCAGGAACTCAGACATCACATGATCCCAGAGGCAGGAGCTGATACAGAGGCCACGGAGAGACCTGCTTACTGGCTTGCTTAACCTGCTTTCTTACAGAATACTGGACCAGCAGCCCAGGATGGCACCAACCACAATGGGCTAGGCCCTCCCTAACATCACTAATTGAAAAATAGTCCTTACAGCTGGATATCATGGAGGCATTGACTCAGCTGAGGCTCATTCCTCTCTAATGACTCTAGCTTGTGTTGAATTGACAAACAAAAGCAGATAATATATGTATCACTTTCATTTTTAAAGATTTTATTTCAATTATGGGGGGGGGGCACCTGAGTGCAGACATTGATGGATTCCCTAGAGCTGGATGGAAGAGAGGTTGTGAGCCAGTTCACCAGAAAGAAAGAACATGGATTATCTGTTTAAAGTTTTAATTGAGTTGAATTCTAACAACTTTGAGTTAGAAATAGTATGGATAGGAGAGTAAAAATAGATATTGAGTGAGGAAATTTAGGAATGTTGGGACTTACTGAGACTAAATAGATCTATCCATTCGCAAGGAAGCAAGTTCAAAATCTACACCTAAAGACTCTGAAGACTACAGACAGGGTCCACACTGAATACAACCATGTAGCAGCTGTATACTAAGCCCTCAGCTGTATGCTTCAGCTTTACCATTCATTTTCTAGGCTACCTAGTCTACATGCTGGGTCACAAAAGCAAGATTCATTGAATCATACAGTCCAAGGAAAGCAGGCAAGACCTTACCTACTCATGTTTCTATAGCAACTTTCAGAACAAGATGCAGCAATGTCTTGATGAAATACATATTCAACCCATTTATCACCCCACTATTCATTTGTATCATGCCAGCACTCTCTCTTCAAATTATTCCTAAACTTTTAAACTTTTAAGAGAAGTGTGTTGGTGCTACAGACTTAGCATGTAAAGTGGACTTTAATGTCACCAACTTATAAAAAAAACGGGGTTTGCATGTCTGATGAACCATGACTGAAGTGGAAACATAGGAAGAAACAGAAAGCCTTTATCCCTGTACTTGTACTTCATGACTGGTGTCAGTGGGAGGATTTGACTACAAGAAATTTCAGGAGCTCTGTGTAGTGGGATTGGACCCATGGCTTTGCACTTAGCTGCTGGATTTCTAATAGCCCAATGAATTTACTGCAAATGTGCTCTGGGGATGCTTGTCACTAGGAGAGTGGCCACAAACACATACTTTTGTTTCTGGAAGCAATTACTAAATTAAACAATGAGAATCAGGATATTTTTTTTTTCTTCTCAGGCTTTGGGCTTATGCTAATAATGTGCATTATCAGTTAGATTTAAAAAAATCTTGTTAGGTTGACACAAATAAGACTATTCTAGCTTTGGTTCACAAGTGATACTCATAGATGTTTAAAATTTGGTAGATGCGAAGCTAAAGAGTGGAATCAGAATAAATGTACCTATGAGAAAAAATTCCTGATTCCTTGACTTTATTGTTTATAAGTATTTCTATAGCTATAAATAGCACTGATTTTTATTCAATATGATGGTATTTGTCCTTACTTACCTCATCTTGGTTTTGAAATGCTAATGCATGATTTCTAGTCAGTTATAATGATTACCAAAGAACATGAATTCCTTGTTATAAGTTAGGAGAACAAAAGAAATACTTTCTTCAGCTACACTGTCTTGGTAGCTACACTGTCTTGGTTATGCATTCCTATACTACTGCTGTTCTTACTTCAACCCATCTAAGACTATGGAAAGCATACCATAATATCTTTTAAAACCTGTTGAATTTTCCCATTTGCATTGAAAACTACTCTATATCAAAAGTGTAGTTTGCATTTTATCTGTAAAAGCTAAGTGATTATTTATTGATAAAATGGTATGGAATGTCATTTTTTTTCCTAAGTAGCATCAGACATTTCAAAGATTTTTGTCTGAAGGGCAAAAGGATTACATTGCATTTGAATAGACCATGTGACAGCACATTCTTAGACTTCATGTATGATATAAAAGGATGATCCCCATTCATAAGATACACTAGGGAAATTATAATTGTACCAGGAAAGAAGAAAAGCAAGGAGGGATGCGGTGAGGGTGTCAGGGGGTATTTGTAGTAGTTTGATGCATGTAAATATTACATCTTATAAATAATTCTTTTCAAATACATCTCTGAAGTTCAGAAGCTCTGTTTAAGAAACGGATTGTATATGCTTTAGCTGACTATATGTCACTTTCTTCAAGAGAGCAGCAACATTAATTCCGACAGTATAAAAATGGCTTCCCAAATACTTCTTTCCTTCTCCTTCTTGTGAAGGAGGATGTCACTTGATGCTGGCAGATGAGGGCTGGGGGGATGTTCAAGTTATATTTTACTGTCAAAATCCAACAAACACGTTTTCATCTAAATTATTTTGTCAACAGCCTTGTAGTGCCCTTGCTAACCTTATTTGGCACCAGTGCATAATTAGATACACAGGGGTGTGACTCCAATTGAAGGTGTTGGCATTGTAGCACTCTGTGAAAATATTAACTATGAGGTTAACTCCAATTTTCTCTTCTTTAATTAAATGCACATGGTACTAATGAGGTAACCTACTGTTCCTTGATAGCACTAATTAGCTAAGAGGAGAGTACACTCTCACACTGCAATTTAAACCTAAAAATAAGGTTGAAATATGCTAATTGCAGGCAATTTAAAACAGTACAAGTTGAAGAACTAGTCATAATAAGAGAAAGTGACTGCTTTCCAGCTAGGCAGCTGTAACTTTGGTTAAAATCAAAACAAGCCACACAATTTTTGAACTGCTATTTAACAAGGTCATAAGCATCCTTAAAAACGAGATGTTACTTTATATGAGGACGATAAGCCAGACCACCACCACTGAAAGCAAAATCCAGAGAAAGATACTCTACCAGAAGAAATCTGAAAAAAAAAATCTCAAAAGAACCAAAAGACCACAATGGTGCTGTATTTAATATTGAAAATTAAACTCCATAAACAAACTGTATCACTTTTCTTCAAAAAATCCAAATTAATGAAAATATTATAATTGGTACCTCAGATATTAACAAAGCCACTGGAGATGCTGCCAGTGTGTTTGTCCATTCTGGTTAAGGGAAGATGCAGATTGGAGGAAGCCATATCCCTTGAGGACCACATGAAATGATTTGGAGTGCATAATGATGAAAATACTTAAAATGTGTAGAAATGTGAGTGTCTATGACCATCATTTCAGGGATATAGGTACTTAAGGATATCTGCTCAGAAGATTTACTCTACTGTTTTGGACTCTTGCATGGAGGTTTCACTAAGAGAGAATGGTAACTATTCTTAGCCCCAGTGACCCAGAAACACAATTTCATTAAAGTCAATCTAAAACAAAAGTACCTTCATTAATAATCCTCTCAAATACTTTGCAAGTATGACTTTAACTGATAAACTCAGAGAGAGCCACCCTGCAAAGCAAGAGTTTGAAGGACTCCCTTGAATCATTATATATATGTGTATATGTATATGTATATGTATATGTATATGTATATGTATATGTATATGATTTGATTGGTAAAATCAATTTTTGATTCTCTGAAGTCCACAATAGGTCATATATTTTTAAAAGTATCTTTGGCAAATAAAACTACTCATGACAAGTTACTCATGAAAACACAAAGAAGAAGAAAACTCAATAAACTATTATTAATCTATTTTTAGGGACAGAGAAGAGAGATAACTATGTCACAGGTTAAATTAGACAATTTTCCTTTTTTGTCACTTTGCATGCAAATGTATAAAATATAATAACTAAGCATTCAAGAGTATTGAGCAAGAAATAAAAATATAGTCTATAAAAGCAAAATCTGAGAGATGTCTAACTGATTCTTAGCCTGAAGAAAAACTTAAGAAGAAAAACCAAGCCATTTGAAAAGCAAAAACTTGTAAGCAACTAACTCTCAATGAATAATTCCTGGAGTTAAAAGTGTGTGAAAACATACTTTTCACAACCCTTAGACAGTTCTCATACCTTGCCAACTGGTTTAGAAAGGAAAACTGTGCTTTGAAAAATCCACCCACTTTCCTCTCACAACTGCCCTAACAATTTATCCTACAGAGGGAGACAGAATGTTGGCAAGAGATGTTAATAAGCTTCTGACCAGCCAGGCTTTTCCAGACCCATGAAGCTGAAGGTTCCTAAAGAGTAAGGGAGATGAATGAAATCAGACAGCCACTTAGAAAGCAGTCTCCTGGAGGCAAAATGACACAGTCCAGCAAATCTCAGGGAAACCCAATGTGAATGGATGTATTAAGTGTTTTCATCTGTTTCAAATAAGCACCAACATTGAGAAGACCAGGACAATGTACTGGAAAGGGCTTTCAACATGAACTTCAGAAGAAATCTAGTCTTCAGCTAAATATGGATCATTGCTCCAAATAAGGATATTGGCTCTGGAGACAGTGTGCCGGGGATCAGATACTGACTCAACACTTAGCTGTGCCATGACCTTGACTACTGCACTTAACTTTTCTTGGTCTTTTTCTTCAGCGGGTGGTAAAGAAACACTGTTACAGGTTTGTTAAATACACAGAATGGCAAAGTACATGGGATAATGGTAGCACCCATAATCTTCATATTATTAGTTATGTACTTCACATATATAAATATATATAATATGTAATATATAATATATATTAGCTATATACTTTATATAAATCATTGCGTAGAATGGCACTTTCTTTCCTTCAAGTAAAAATTACTGGTTCTCTTCCAGATAATCAAATGAATACACCAATTTTCTATCAGTAGACTTCATAATATAAGACAAAGCCTCTTCCACATGAATGCATATATATTTTCTCTGTAGAAATCTGGTGTAGCAAAGCAAAAAGCTAATATGGGTGGACATATATATATATATATATATATATATATATATATATGTGTGTGTGTGTGTGTGTGTGTGTGTGTGTGTGTGTGTGTGTCCTATTGCAAGATGAAATTAGTTGTATGAAAGAGAATATATTTTGAAATGTTCACAAGCATTTATTTTCTTTTTTTAAAAAAGTAAATATGATTATATTGATCTTTACCAGCAGATGAATGTATTTTAAATTATAATTTGAAATTGATTGAAAGGTGAACACATTTTTCTTTAAGATGTGTAAGACTTCATTTCTTATTATATTTGAGGTAAAATGGTATCTGGAAGGTATATTATTTTCTATTTTGAGGTTACTAAAGAAATCAAGCAGCCTTAAAAATCATACTTTAAAGCAATATAAAATATTATTATTATTTTATCCTATTTCTTGTATTGGTTTGTTTATCTGTTCTGGCTCTCCATCTGCCTACAGAAACTATCCAGGGGCACTGGGGGCATAGATTTATATCAGGATGACATTTGTGAGCTTTTAAAAAGCCATACTATTTCATTCAGAAGCTGCTTATGACAAAGCTACAGTCACAGAGATTCAGGTTGCAAGATCCGGAGTGGGGAATACAGGGATGGACATTTATCTTGTATCTTGATGAGAATGAACTAGTATGTCTGTGATCAATCAACTCTGAAAATCACTGCACTCTTCTGGCTATTTTCTTGACAAGCAAGTTTTAATATTTTAGCCTTTCATGTAAATAAACAATGAACACTATGCAGTAATTATTGTGTTATAATATACGTCATGAGTTATTAAAGTGAAAGAAATGTCTTCTAACTTCCAGAATAGAGGAAGAAAAAATTTGTATTGTAAACCAGGAAACAGCAAATTTAAGAGACAATTGTATGAACTCTGAACTTTATATATCTTCAAACACTTTGATATCGAATAAAACATAGGATAGCCTTCTCAGAAAAAAAGTAGGTATAAAATAAAATTGAAAGGGAAGGGATAGAAATCAATTAAATTGAGATTCAGTTTTCAAAATATTTTTAAAATCCACAGTTGTGAAATACTTGAAAGTATGCCTCCTTAGTAGTGAATTAAGTAAAATGCTATAGTGACAGGTAAAAGAGTCACTAACATCACTGTGGCTTATTACATGCATCCAAGGGATGGTTGGAGACTTAGGTATTTGATACTTGGTTCTCAGTTAGTAGCATTGATTGAGAAGGTTCAGATGGTGGAAACTTTTTGGAAGAAATATGGTATATGAGGTTGGTTTTGATAACATATAGTTCACTTTACAGTCTCATCTTCCTGCTTGTGGTTGAAAAGGTGAGCTTTCTGATTTCTGCTTCAGTCTCCACACCTGCCTCTTGCTGCTATGTTACCCTACCATAAGAGATTTGTATCTCTTTGGATTCAACTAAATGCTTTATTTTACAAGTTGCTCAGAGAAAGTAGAGATGATGTAACCCAAAGTGCAAGCCAGCATGGGCATATCCCTAAAGAATTTTCACTCATCATTTTGAAGGGGTAGTTAGTGGCACAGACAAACTCCAAAACCCTTACAATATTTGAAATAATATGACACAGCTATTAAAGAGACTTTTGCAGATGAAAGTCAAACAGAAGCAGGGCAAATTAAACAATAAGCAAATGGTATTGCTTAACAGAAATGATTTTGTTTGTTTGTTTAAAAGCCATACTGTGTACCACTGATCAGAATTTTACCACAGCAACAGAAAAGTAACTAATATAGAAACTGGTACCAGAAGTGGGGTGCTTCTGAGAATAATCTGACCATGTTATTTGTTTTAGAAGAGTGTAAAAGACCTTGTAGCTAGTAAATTGGTTGAATGTTGTAAGAACAGTTTAAAGGGGGTATCCAAGTAGAAGTCTCACAGAGAGTAGTGCTGAGAGCAGTGTGGATTTGGAATCCCAGTTTAAGAAATTTCCAAGGTGAACAATAGTAGCAAATGAGCTAAGAACCATTTGTGTGGTACTTGCAAAGAGAGCAAAAGGCTGATTTTTCCCCATGTCCTGAGAACCTGATAAATTAAATAATAATGAACTAATTTATTTGATGGAGGGAATTTCAAGAATCCATAATGTTGGATCTATCTGTGGTCTTGTTATTATTAATAATGTGTGTGCAGGTCTACAATGAAAAATGACAAGTTAGGCAGAAAGAAATAAAAAATGTACAGTCTGGAAGGGCACTGGGAACTTAATGTTGCATGCAAGTCATGTGGTAGAGGGGAGGCTACAGTTGTTCAGGAGATTAATGCCATAAAGGAGAGGACTTCCCTAGACTGGAGTAAGGGAAGGATGTTCTCTTAGCAAAATTCCAGCCAACTAAACTCCCAGTGTGTGAAAGAGAGACCAAGACATTTTTTACTCCCAGAAAGCAGCCAAATAAAAGGTCTGCTGCTAATGTGGTTGGGGAGGTGGAAGATGATCCCTCTTAATCTGCTAGTTAAACTTGGCAGTACTATTCATGTGATGCTAGCTTGAGAGGCATAAAGGATTTGATGAGGGAGAGATCATGGGTTTTCTTTTCCTACATGGTTTCAGATAGCTGCTGAAGCACAGTGAACTTGGGGAGTCCGGCATTAGAGACCAGAGAAGACAAAAGGTGGTAAGAAACCACTCTTGAAGATGTGGTAAAGCCTGAATTTCAGTAGAGAACCAAAAATACTAGAGCCTTCATCCAGTAGCTGATGGAAGCAGAAGCAGAGCTCCACAACTAGGCACTGAGTCAAACTCCTGGAATCCAGTTGTAGAGGAGGAGTAGGAATGAATAAAAGGGTCTTTGCCATGCTGGGGAAACCCATAGAAACAGCCGACCTGATCAAGTGGGAGCTCATGGACCCCAGTCTGCTGCTGAACCAACATAGGGCCAAACCAGGACCCCTGAACGTGGGTGTCAGCTAAGAGCACTGGGGGGTCTACAGAGCCTCTAGCAGTGAAACCAGGATGTAACCATAGTGCACATATGGACTTAGGGAGCCCATTTCCCATGGAGGGATACTCTCAGCCTAGATACACAGAGGAGGGCCTAGGTCTTGCCCCAAATGACTTGACAGATTTTGATGATCCCTCATGGAAGGCCCCACCCTCTCAGGGAGTGGATAGAGGATGGGATGAGTGGTCGGTGGGGGGCAGGGGTGGATGGGAAGGAGAGGGAACTGGGACTGATAAAATAAGATTGTTTCTAATTTAAATAAAATTTGTTGAAAAATGAACAGTTGGGCCATATTGAATGTGGTGTTTCAAAATTACTATTATTTATTGTGTGCCTATGTGCGAATGAATAAAGTGTGTTTGTATGGGGGTTGTATTGCCATAGCAAATGTGTGTGCATACAATAGGACAACATGAAGAATCCAGTTCTCTTTCTACCATGTGCACCCTGGAGATTAAATTAAGGTCATCACATTCAGACAAATGCACCTTTACTTTCTGTGCACCTTTGCCAGCAGAAGGTAATTTTTATGCTGTTTCTCAAAGGATTCGAAATTTCTAATTGAAAATGAAGACGTAGATAGGAGAATCCAAAGGACTTACGATTTCTAAGAAACTTAATTAAGTTACTTAAATTATTTTAAAATACCTTAAAATATTTTAAGTTAGAAAGCTTGGGACTATGTTGAGTTCTACATATAAGACCCAGAGAATTCCCATCTTAGCATGACATAAAGAGAACTCAGAGTTTTTTTTTTTTTCTTTTTTTTAAAAGCAATGGTATGTAATTCATGAAGGTGTGAGTTTAGTTGGAACTGGCTGGCTGCCTAAGCTGCTAAAGATTCACTAGACAATTACTTATGGCAACCAGCCAAAGCTGCAGCAGTGAAATAGAGAGGATACATAGTTTAAGAAAAATCTAACTTTAGAGATTATGAAGACCAGCTAAGTGAGTGGGTTGTAAATGATAAAGCAAGAGTATACCTTGACACACTGGCAAGGTAACAATATTTAAAGGATGGGAGTGGTGACCTCAGGACATCTGGGAAATTGTTTCTAGGGGATATTTATGAGGCTTAAGTTCAGGAGCAAGCCAAGGCATGGAGTGACTTGAGAATCAACATGTTAACATATTGAGGGAGCGAGTTTCGGCAGTGAGGTCATCTGAACAGGTAATTCTAGTCTTGAGTCATTGTTCAAGGTTTGTGGGGAGCTCCGTCTACACTAATACTGAAATTCACTTCCCTGAATTTGTATTTTATTTGTGTTGGACTGGAGATCATGTGGGATAGTTAATGCCTATGATTGTAGCCTTCAGAAGATAAAAGTAAGAGGATGGTCATGAGTTCAAGACCAGCTTAGGCTTCATCATGAGTTCTATCTAGATCAGCCTGAGTTCCGAGAGGGGACTATTCACAATGAAAATAAAGTTAAATGATAAAATAAAAACAAGCTTTCCAGCAATAATAACTTGCTTCCAGAATTTATCATTATAGACATAAAAGTAAAATAGGAAGCAGGTATACAGAAGAAGAGAAAACACAATTGAAATCAGAGAATAGGAATCCTCAGAGGAGTAGGGTTGACAGTCTAAAATGTCAATAAGGAAATCAATGTGTAAGTTCCTGTGGATGATGGTACTCAAAATTCAGCTATACCACCCTTAGGTATATAACCTAAGATGCTTCATCCTACCACAGAGACACGTGTTCAATCATATCCATTGCTACACTACTCATAATATCTAGAAATGAAAAACAACCTAGATGTTCCTCATCATAAAAATGGATAAAGAAAATGTGGTAAATTTTCACAATGGAGTATTACTTAGCCACTAAAAAACTGAAATGAAATTTTGGGTAAATGGAGAGACCTAAAAAAATTATCCCAATTAAGGCATTCTACACCCAGAAAGAGAAAAGCAATATAGTATGGATCTGCTTATATGGGTATATTAGCTGCTAAACTAAAGATCACCAAGCTATAATCCACAGACTCACATAGGTTAGGTTTAGATTAAGGGACTAGAGGGGGCACATAAATGTCCTTAGGAAAGGGAAATAGAATAGTTATGATGGGGGTGTGACTGAAATGGGAGGATCAAATTGGGAGGGACTTGAGTGAAGGCATACATACAGAGACAGTTAAAATTAATGAGCAGTATAAAACCTAATACAGTAGATGCTTCCAAAGATATTTACATATATGAAGGGCATCTAAATGAAATAATCAAATAATGTGGTAGTCAGATACCCAACTAGACACTTTTTATCACTAAATGAAGCTTCCAGTACTGGGATTGTGTTACATCTAATTGAGTTGTTAGCCAAAGGGATCCCACAGAAACCCCCAAACAACTAGAGCATTGATAAGACTATACATTGTCTGCACAAAGTGACAGCAAGGCCCCCCTGTAGAAGACAACACCCATGCAACTCACTGCACAAGAAGTAAAACAAATAATGTGGTTTTAAAGAAAAGCAACCAAACAGACAAAATGTAGCATTAAAATGATTCCTAATGACATTGGGCTATACTCATAGATAGTGCCTTAGTCAGGTATCATCTGAGAGGCTCTCCCCTGTAGCAGATGAGATTAAATACAGAGATCCATAGCCAGACATTATGCAGAGAATAAGACATCTTGAAACATTAGCCCTTAGATGGTTCAGGGAAGCTTATAGAATAGGGTCACAGAAAGTGTATAAGATCCAGGGGGATAGATGGAGGACAGCAAGGAAACAAGACCCTTTAAATCAACATGATCAAAGCACATATGTACTCACAAAGACTGATACTGCATTCACAGAACCAGCATGGGTTTGCACGAGGCCATTAGTTCCATATTATAGCTTCTAGTTTAGTGAGGATTTTTTTGGGGGGTTGTGCATTCCCAAATGTGTGGGTCTCTGTTTCATGTGCTTTCTATTCCTGTTTATTTTGTCCAAGTCTAACGTGTTAGTTTTTTGTTATATCCTATTATATTTTGTAATGTTATTTTTATTATTACCTCTAAGAAGTCTGTTCACTAACATGAAACAAAAAGGAAGCTGACCCAGATGGACAGGGAGGTGAGGAAGAACTGATAGGCATAGACTTTGGAGAAACCCTAATCAGGATGCAATCAGTGAGAAAAAAGTCTGCTTTGAGTAAGACAAAATTCAAAACAAAGCAAAATATTAAAAATGTCAATAGGCTACATAAGATCAACTGAAGGCGAACCTCTGTATATACCAATGATGGTGAATGAAGACCAACCTGGACTATATAATACTGGCAAAGGAATGGGAACTGAAATGTATATTCCAAATGTTTCATGATGAAGGATATGTACACATATGGGTGTGCTTAACTAATTATTTGATTTTTAAAGATTACATCTACAATTTGTAAATTTGAAGAAAAGTAAGCAAATATGAAACTGATAGGTTAAAACCATAGTATAAAGTGGTTAGATGCTGGGGGAGAGCTTTTCAGACATGGCCAGATGAGTTGTTCTATGGAGAAGAAATAAGAGAAGCAGGGTGAGTTCCTTTCTTTTGGCCTCTAAATCCTCTTTCGGACAATAAGAGTGTATGGGGAAATTTGGCAACAGGTGCAAAAGAAGGAAAAATCCAGTGTTTGTACATCAGTGTTGCGAATGTCAGTATCGATGGAGGTTAAGGTGATGTCAGATTCTCAGTGTTGCTTGATGCTTTGACTTCTTGTATACATAGAGAGCAGCTTCTTTGGGAGTGGGAGCAAGGAACATAAACATTTGGAAAATGAAGGAGTGAATGATGCATCAAGGGGAGAAAGGAGAACACAGAATAGTTTATATGTTATCATCAGTTCCTGGATTCAGCCAGGTCAGTGAGGGAGCTTTGTGGGTAGATGTAGAGGTAAAGGGTGAACAACAAGAAAGACTAGCACTTATGCCCAGAATGGGGATGCCTTGATTCTATCAGCTGAAAATGATATCAGAGTATAGACCTGGGGCTGGAAACATGGTTTGACAGAAACCAAGCTTTTTCCACAAAAGCATCATAACCTGAGTTCAGATCCCCAGCACTTATGTAATAAACTAGACATGACTGTGAGCACCTATTACCCCACATCAGTGGGGAGAGAGACAGGTAAATCTCCACAGTCTGTTGGCCTTAATCGGGGGCTACTTTTACAAAAAAATATCATGTAAGAACAATTGAGAGAGGCAATGCAATGTCCACATCTTGGCTCAATGGGTTTGAGGACCACTACAGATAAGAACACAGTCTCATACAAATATCACAAATATATCCAAACCATACTGCCATGAAGGGAATTGTGCCAAGTTCATGATGAATATTTTGGATAAACTGATTCTTTAAAAAATGTTATTATTTTGGAAATCAGCTCTCTGTCAGATGTGGGGTTGGTGAAGGTCTTTTCCCATTCTGTGGGCTGCCATTGTGTTTTGTTGACAGTGTCCTTTGCCTTACAGAAGCTTCTCAGTTTCAAGAGGTCCCATTTAGTAATTGTCAATCTAAGTGTCTGAGCTACTGATGTTATGTTCAGGAAGCATGTTAACAGGTGTGTGGGTTAATATCAGAGTTTTCAATTTGATTCCATTGATCTACCTGTATACTTTTGTGCCAATACAAAGCTGTTTTCAGGACTATGGCTCTATAATAGAGCTTGAAGTCAGGGATGGTGATGTCTCCAGAAGTTCCTTTATTATAAAGGGTTGTTTTGGCTATCCTTTTTGTTTGTTTGTTTTTCCATATAAAGTTGAGTATTGTTCTTTAAGGTCTGTAAATAGTTGTGTTGGGGATTGCATTGAATCTGTAGACTGCTTTTGGCAAGATTGCCATTTTTACTATGTTGATCTTACCTATCCAAGAACATGGGAGATCTTTCCATTTTTTTGGTATCTTCTTTAATTTCTTTCTTTAAAGACTCAAAGTTCTTACTAAAGAGGTCTTTAACTTGTTTGGTTTTCATTACCCTAAGATATTTTACATTGTTTATGGCTATTGTAAAGGGTGATGTTTCTCTGATTTCTTTCTCTGCCCATGTATCATCTATTTATAGCAGAGCTACAGACTTTTGAGTTAATCTTGTATCCTGCCACTTTGCTGAAGGTGTTTATCAGCTGTAGGAGTTCCCTGGTAGAGTTTTTCGGGTCACATATGTAAACTACCATATCATCTACAAATAGTGAGAGTTTGACTTTTTCCTTTCCAATTTGTATCCCCTTGCTCTCCATTTGTTGTCTTATTGCTCTAGCTAGAACTTCAAGTACCATATTTAATTGATACAGAGACAGTACAGGTTTGAAGAGAGGTCTGGTACAGGGGAAATGTTAGGGGATCCACAGGGATGCCTCCAACTAAGAATCTAGGCAGTGGTGGAGAGGCTGCCTTTGATGCCTGTTACGATAAATCTTTCAGCCAAATGCTGCCTGAGCCCCACCCCCACGTGTGAGTTTTACGCCAGCTACCTGCCTGAGTTAGACCCAAATGAATACACAGAAACTTGTATTAGGTACAATGCTGCTTGGCCAATGACTAGGATTCTCATCTGCTAGCTCAGTCTTAATTATCATAAATCTATATATTTTATAAGACTTGTCTTATCTGACGCCTTGTTGGCATTGTATCCACCTGGCCGGTGGATCACATCATGCCGCTGGAGCAGGAGTGGAGGGGAAAAGAGGGCCCTTCCTGTGTCTCCTTCATTTAAATATGAGTCTCCTTGCTATGTCACTTCCTGCCTGGACCAGCACTTCTCTACTACATTTCCCAGAATCCTCTTTGACTCCTAGTCCTGCCTAACTTGCCTTTTCATTGGCCAAACAGTATTTTATTTAACAATCAATAAGATAAACATACACAGTACATTCCCCATCAGATGCCCTTCCCCTATAATGAGTCTTGCCATTCCTAGAGATTTCATTCAGTAGCTGATCTAAGCAGAAACAGGCAACCATAGCTAAACATTGAGCCATATTCCTGGAATTCAGTTGCAGAGAGGAAGGAGGGATGAGCAATGGAGCCAAGGCTGTGCTGGAGAAACCCTCAGAAACAGCTGATCTGAACTAGCAAGAGCATGGAGACCCTAGTCGTAAAACTGAGGAACCAGCATTGGCCTGAACCAAGCCCTCTGAATATGGGTACCAGTTAGGAGGCCTAGGGACCTATAACAGTGGAGTCAGTCTTTATCCCTAGTGCACAAATGGAGGGATACTATTGCAGTCGAGATACAAGAAACAGGACCTAGGCCCTCCCCAATTGATGTGACAGACTTTGAAGGTCCCTTGTGGAGGGCCTCACTATCTTTGGGGAGTGTGTGGGAGTGTGGGTTGTGGGGGTCAGTGGGAAGCATGGGAGGATGGAAGGTAAGGGAAAGGGGGATTGATATGTAAATAAGAGTGCTTCTAAAATATATTTTTTAACGTCATTATTTCCTGTTAATAAATAATTGAAAGGTTGGCACACCCTTTCAATTCTAGAAGTAGAGACAAATGGATATTTATGTTTGAGGGCAGCCTGGTCTACATAATGAGGTCTATGCCAGCCAAGGCCATCAGTAACTTATTTTTGTTATTTTAAATCCATTTTTCATGCTAACTTATACAGTTTGTTTTTCTTTTAAAAAGAATAGTAGTCTTTCTTTTACCTAGTAAGCTCAGGCCAAATTAGTGTTAGGCACTGGGAGAAAACATCACCATGACCACCTAATATTAAACTGGTAAATACTATTTCCTTGAAAGGAATTACTTTTAAAATGGACTCAACAGTATATTTGGTTAAAAAGAAAAAAACAACACTTATTTCAACTGGATGGCTATACTGCATAACCTAAGGTAGAATTGTGGGAAGCCATGAATCCTCCTGCACTTGTGACCTGGTGCCATTTCCTAGCCATTCTCTAGACTTCCCGAGAGAGGTGAGGTATCTGAGAATAAATTGCTATCCAAAGGTTGTAGTTTAGTGGCAAATTAACTCAACGCTACAAGAGAGGGTATCTGTGCATTTTCCTACCCAGCACAATTGCCCTTTTTGATAGTGGCAACAGTGTTTTTATTAGGGAACTAATCTGATTTTGCACTTCTTTACACAGACATGTATGGGATTGGTAGGCACAGGCAGCACACTCTCCAGGGATGGGGTTCTTGAGGATGTCACCCCTGGAGAGTGAAACAGAGCTTACCCAGGGCATCCTGACACCTGTCTGTTAGAAACTGCTCTGTTTTTTACTTTTTAAACCAAGATTTTTACTCAGGTCTTCCCTCTCCTTTGTGGGCCAGTTGGCCCATTTCCATTAAATAATGTCCACTTTCTAAAGACATTTATGAATTTTTGTGATACCAAAATGAAAACTAAGATGACTGTTTTATTACATCACAGTCTGTGCACACACAACTGAAATTAGCATCTTTAAAAATAAATTTTGGGACAAATTTCAGTTTGCATTTTTATGGGCTATACCAAAAATACTTCCATATATCAGGATTTTTGTTCCATTTGTCATTGTTTGAAAACTTAGGTAAAATAGTAACATTTGCTGTTATTATTTCAGCTTTACCAATACTTTTTTCCCTAACACTAAGACATAAGCTCAAATAAACAGGATTTCCACAGAGCAAAATGCAATTAGATGTGGAAGAATGACCAAATACAAATGGCTAAAAACAAACTATCAACACTCAAACTAACACCTCAACAACCAGGTGTCACTATTGATTAATAATTAATGTTCATTATTGGTGGACATGAGTATTTTACAACTTGCCATAGTTTAAGATTTTTATATTCCTTTACATTCCTCAGTTAAATTGTTTCTAAATTGCCAAAAAGAAAAGTTTAAGATTTTATTGCATTTATTTTTATAGATTTTGTTTCGTTCAAGTGCATATGCATGTGTGTGCAATAGTGTGATTGTGTGGAGGTCAGAGGACAATTGCAAAGTTCAATGCTGTCCTACTATGTGGGGCCTGGTGATTGAAAAAGGACTGCTGGGATTGCTAACAAGATTCTTTTCCACTGAGTCACTGTCTTCCTGGCTAAGAATAATTTCTTTCCTTTACTTACTGTTCATGGTTTGTTTGTTTTTGTTTTGTTTTTGTTGCTGTTGCTCCTGTTTGAGATGGTTTCTCAAAGCAGCCTGGGTTGGCCTGGGTGGAACTCAAAGAGATTCCCCTACCTCTGAGCCCCAGTCACTGAGATTAAAGCTAGCAGGTTTTGTTTTGTTTGCTTTTAAGAAGAGATGGAGCACAAAAGGCAAAGTAAACATTAAAAAAAAAATTGTTGAGTGGTACCCAGCATTTTGTGCAGTTACCACGGGTGTTCGTTTGAAAGATTTGGAAAACTAAAGTGTTCCATATTAATCGATTAAACCCACTGACAAAAGCTAATTTTACGGATTTGCGAATAAGAAATCAGTGATGAGTTAACAAAGATTAGAGAATGTAACGGTGCCAGCTTCAGGTCTTCACTCTGTATTTAGTCCATCCTCTTACTCACTTTGAAAGCTGCCATTGTAACTGGCACTAATAGGTACCCTTGTTAGAAATCTCAGCAGAGGAGCCTAGACTCAAAAGGATGTGGACACCTCTCACCCAAGGAGCAAGGCAGTCTCCACAGTGAGGCTGAAATCAAGGAGGGAACAGGTGACCAGCTGCTGCCTATGAGGAGGAGAGTGGCACCTGTTCACTGAGTCCATAGACAATGTGAATCTCTGGAGATGGATATCAAGAGTGTTTCATGCACCTGAAGTCACTGTAAAAACAGATGAAACACAAGGTGGACTGAGTGTTGCAGCTGCATTCTCAGAAGTAGCAAAGGCAGCAGTCAACCAGTGCTTATGGCGTGAGATAAATCTGCAGAGTGCTATGGACTGTTGTGGTTTTCTGCTCTCCCTCTCTCTGTGTTGTTAAAATACTCCAACTACCTAAAACAAAAAGCTGAGTATACTGTGAGCATTAGGAGACAAGAAGACAAAACATTAAAATATTTAATTCTTGATTAGATAAAATAGACATGTTTATGTATACATCTCCATGTCAGTCATATTATACACCACTTACCAAGCACTGAATTAGAAATTCAAGTAGGAATGCTTGCTCCAAATGTGTATAAAGAAATTGGGAACAAACTCCATGGAGCACATGAGCTAGCTAATGTGCTAATGTGTATAGGGTGCTGTGAATAACAGAACGGAAATACTTAGGTGGATGGTAGGAGGAAGATTTTCTTAGATGACAACAGATGGACAGTATAGCAATGAGTGTGAGGTAAGTGGGAATAGCGAACATTTAGGAACTGAAATGAAAATAACATGAAGGAGTATGACGGCTACTTACACTCCAAGAGCCCCAGAGGCCAATAAATTCCGAGAAGAGATTTGCATTGAGGGAAGGGTGGTAGGAATCACAAGGAGGGAAAAGGAAATGGAAGTAGATCTTCAATGTCTCCACAGAAAGCTAAGTCCTTGATGCTGTGTACTTTGAGTTTCTCACTATTAGACACAGGTGACAGCTATGAATATTCGCTTTATCCTGGTTGACTAAATGGAGTCTAAACATTTGACTCTGATATTGAGACTCATCTTTTGCAAGGTTGAAGCTGTAAATGTTTTCAATGCAGAAACCAGAAAAATATTCTTGGAAATTGTTCATGGAAAGAAGTACATTTGTTTCATGAACTCTTCACCTCTGACTGTCCTTGTATTTTTATGCTTAGCACTCTTCCCCAAACTCAAGTATGCTAGTGAATTGTGTGTTCAAACTCAGTTTAGGGCCTAGGGAGATCTCTTGGTGTGTGAAGTGCTTATGAAGCAAGCCTGACAACCTAAGATCAGAGTTCAAAAACTCAGAGACAAAAACAGATGGAGTGGTATACGCCTGCGATTCCTGTATTCCTGGTGTTAAAGGGTGTGGAAGTAGGAGAATTACCTGGAAACTCACAAGCCACCAAAATTGGTACATATAAACACAGCAGCAAAAATAAGGGAGGCTGCCTCAGAGCAAGGTGGAAGATTAAAACTGACTCCTAAGCTTTTCTCTCAGAGCTCTATCCATACATAGCAACATGCACTCCCCACATACATCATATCATATGCACATATATCTAAACTACAATTCACTCTCTCACACAGACACATATACACAAAAATCACACAAAGACCCATTTACAAACACACTAGCACACACACACACACACACACACACACACACACACTCAATCCTGTTTCAATTTTTTTTTGAAAATTCTACTTCAAGGAACCAAGTAACAAAATTTTAATTATTACAATTTCATTGCCATTAAAGGAACAAAAATAAACTTAAATTTTCTGCTTTCTAGAAAAGGTTTAAAAAGTTAAAAATTTTAACAGTGACTTAGAGTCCTTTTCATTTATTTATACTTTATTTACATAGGTTTACTATACATTTCCTAAGGACATTTGCATACAATACATAAAAGGAGTTCTCATGTATTTTCAAGAAAATTTCCTGATAAGGCAGATAAGACAAACTAGTAAACATGGCCCCCTCTCAGTTTTAGAACTTAGCCCTAAAGGGGGGGAGGTGAAATAAATTTGGGATACACAAATGGGAACACTTTGAACTAGATTTAAGTGAACATGGTCCCTTCCTTTGCTATTTGGGGCATTCAGAACATAATTTCACAGATGATATATTTTTCTTAATGTGATTTTCAGACTACATCTAATGGAAAATGCCTGGTTAGGATTGAAGACGTGGTATAGATGCTAAACTACATTTGCATGCAATTATTTCTAAAAACCAATGCCAGGATAGAGACTCTATTGAAATGGCTTCTGGGATGGCTGGCATAACATATTACATCAGCTTCCAATCTTTAAGTAAGACTCAATTCTGCGTTTTTAAAATAAAGATACTCTGTGTAAAATCACCCTTGACTCATTGTTCAAGAACGTATGAAATTAGGACTCATATGAACAAGGACTGAAAGTATATATTGAATATTTTAAGCAGATCCATACCCCCTGCTTGAAATTGTGAGATTTTTGCTTTACATAATAATATTAGGAGTTCAACATAAAGTTTCTACAAAACAATATAAGTGAAAATAACTTAATACAAAAAAGAAACGAACATCATTGGTTTGATTTATTGGGCAGCATTCAACTTGTTTTAGAGAATTTTCCATCAAAGAACAATATAAAAGTATATAAAGAGATGTGATTTTTTCTATTCCTTCTGCAGCTGGTCTTATGAAGACATCTGAAGCAGCAAACCAGAAATATATTCTTATTCAAAGTACTTATGAAGTACATTTGTCACGAATCTAGTCAGGGCCATCAAAGGCAATGAAGAGTAGGATGAAATGGACCGTTAATTGCTTTTCTTTCCAGGGTACCACCCTTTCATAGAGGCACCAAACCTGGAGATCCTTGGATACTGTGGGCTGGAGGAGGCCTTGAATTCATAATCTGATGATCTTTTCCATGAGCTTGTATTTTAAGATTAGGATTGAAATCAATAAAAGAACCATATGGAAGCGTTGCTATATCAATTAGATATCACAACAAAAATCTGTATCATACTATTAATGATTTCAAATCCTAAGCATGCCACCTTCACTTTTACTGCATGCTTTCCTCTGTAGGGGGCACTCAGATAGCTGCCACCCCGAGGAATGCATTGGGGGGGGGGCTGGAGAACATGGCTGATCCTTTTCTGATCCCTGCTGTGAAGGAAGCAGCAGCCTGTGGACCAGCTACTTTTCACCTGCTGTTGATCTCAGTTACACCCTTCTCCTTGCCATTAACGGTAAATGATAGACTCTCTAATGAGGAATGAAAGTTGTACACAGAGAAGTTTGTATCTTTATGACTTGGCCTCTATCAGTCTTTTTTCCTTCTTCATTTTCTTGAGAGGTAGAGAAAAAAAAAAAAAAACAACCTGGAATAAGGGACTGATGACTTCATGAGAGGCAAAAGCATTCTTTTTTTCTTTTTTCTTTTTTTTTTTCTTTTTTTTGGTTTTCTGAGACAGGGTTTCTCTGTGTAACCCTGGCTGTCCTGAAACTCTCTTAGTCCAGGCTGGCCTTGAACTCATAGAAATCCACTTGCCTTGCCTCCCGAGTGCTGGGTTTAAAGGCATGTGCCACCAACACCCGGGTAAGAGAAGCATTCTTTCCAAGAGACTGTCTCTTATCATTTGACATGAAAACTCTTATTAACAAGCTAAGAGAAACTCAGGAGAAGTCTGTTTCTGCCACTCATTTCTTTCATATTAAAGACTGCTGGCAACTTCCCTGGATAAACATCTCTCTTCATTACTAAGTCCCATTGCATCACAATGTTGTCATCAGTACGTTGGGTTGACGCAGCATAGGGAACAACAGAATAAACACAGTTCTTTCGATCCACAGGCCTCTCTCAGTATTCACTGAGAGTTCTTCCTTGGACAGTTGAGGGTCCTTTCCCTTGAGAACCACACTTCAAATCAAAATAGCTAGAATCCATAATGATTCTAGGAATAAGGTGCTAGTGTCTTGCCATCCTTATCTGGAATGTTTTTCGCCAAAATGAAAACTGTGAATGGCAGTAGAGAAGCTGTTTATGATCAGTGAGGAAAGGCTAAGAGGCACATGGTTTGTACTAGACAGACTTGAATTTACAACCCAACTCGAACGTCAGCTACGCGACCTTATAATGCAATTTAGCCTTTCTCGGCTTCGGCATCTTGTTGTGTGAAATGAAAAAGCATAAAAAAAAGCACAGAGCCAGGTAAATACAGTGAACTCTGAATATGTATTAGCAAACAAACAGAAAGACATGAATGCTTGAGGATCATCATTCCATTAGAGGAAAAAAACGTGAATGAAAGCAAAGTGGGGACACGAGAGATGCAAGGCCCATAAAGTCAGTGCTAGATGCTTCTAGCCTCATTTTCACTAGTGCTAGTCATCCATTAGTATATAGTGAGTGAGTCACAGTGCTCATCCCTGAAGGACCCAAAGGAACAGAATTAGTCAGGGTGAGAGAGAAAGAGAGAGAGAGAGAGAGAGAGAGAGAGAGAGAGAGAAGAGAGAGAGAGAGAGAGAGGAGGGAGGGAGGGAGGGAGGGAGGGAGGGGGAGGGAGGGAGGGAGGGAGGGAGGGAGGGAGGGAGAAGAGAGAGGGATGGAGGGAGGGAGATATGAGAGTAGTGTCTCAACTATGAGTAAGAATTGAGCAGTATAAACTCATCACACAGACATGTGGGTGAATGGACAGGAAATGACTGTTTTACATTCACAAAACATGGTTTACAACATAAAAATTAATATTTAAGGATGTCACCATGATCAAAGTAGCTAGATTCCATGACTAAAAATTATTCTGATCAAAGCAATGCAATTTCTCCAAAGACAGTAGTTCTTAGGAGATTATATTTTTAGGAAACACAAAGGAGATAAAAACAAAGCACTAAGAGTAATCATCACATTTTATGTATGATAAAGAGAATTGAAGTCCAATGACAGAATCACCTTGCATTCTCACAGATCCATTGGCACTATGTATATAAAAAACAAATACAGAATTGTTTTTACTATATGAAGTTTACTGGGGAAAAGGTCAAATATTAGAACTGTGTTAAATAGACTATTAGAAATTATACATTTCTAAGCCAGGACCAAGTTTCATTACTCAATAGCTGCTCTCAAGAATGAAGCTAATTTACATGTAAAATAGGAATACAGTCTACTCTTTAAAAGCACAATGGTAAACACACCAATTTGACAATTACATTAATATGAGTATTTGCATAATCTGTCTTCTACACCTGTTCTTAATGTGAGGCAGCTGCAGGACCGATCACATCTCACTAATCTGAATGGGCAATGGTTTCTCCATATACTACTATACTCACTTAATGTTTGGAAGCTATCTCACTTTTTAAATGTTTACTGGCATTTGAAAAGTGGTAAGAGGCAAAGCTGAAGTCAATCACACTGTTCATTTGTCTAATAGTAACCAAGAACAATTGCAATACCAAACAAGGCTATCATTACAATCCTTGCATCTTTAGTGACTTCTTTTCTCCTGCATATTGTCCTCAGGATGGGATGTATTTGTTTATATGGAAAATATTTAAGGGAACAATATTATTTGGAATGTGTTCGGAAATCACATGTATCTGCAAAATTCTACTGTAAGTAGATAATCTACAGCAAATGTATTATTGGAGAATAGAGAAAATAAATCTTTAGATCGTTGAAAAACACCTGTAATATATGTCACTGTGGAGTCTTTTGAATATTTTTCTTTGAAAAGAGAAATTCTATTAACATTTTAACATGCACATTTCAAAACTGAATAAGCAGAAGTTTAATCATTTTAAGGGTCCAGTTTGTTTTTCTGTGCAGTCACATAGTATCAAAAGGAAGTCAGTTTATCACTGCTGTGCATTCTCCCAATTCATTTCTTTAAATTACTGAGCTGGACTCTAGCTCGTGGGGTATAAGATACCCATGTAATTTGTCAACAGAACTGCCTCCCTTTAATCTTCTGTCAAAAATACGACTTGAAGGTAGAACTTTCTAAGGAAGTTATTTATTTCCTGGAAAATGAATGAGACCATGTTTATTAATGAACTGGAGAAACAAAGCAAATCTGTTTATGTTTTATTAACTACTGAAGAAGCAAACATTAAACAACTATATTCTCACTGAGCTATTTTACTTTTAGAAGAACTTGTATAAAGTTTTAACAACTACTAAACAAGTTACTGGAGCTGAGCTTCTTAATGCAGTTTCATGGTTGTTTAGAAATTGCATCAGAGAAGAGGCCACTGGTTGAGGAGAGAGCTCTCATACATCCCTATAGTAAAGACTTGGGCATCCATTTCAGTGCTGTGTGTCCTTCCCTGTAACACACAATAGGCCTTAAAAAATGGCTTCATGGCTTGTTTATTTGTCTGTTTCCTCTTTTCTCTTGTCAGAGTTATTAGAATGTGGTTGCTAATATTCTAGGAAACCAGTGTTCAATAAAGCGCAACCACCTATAAGGGGGCTGATTTCTCCTTAGAGAAAATATTGCAATTTCTTAGCAAGAATCAAGACTACTTACTCTAAGAGTATAAAAATAATTTTTATTACTATATAATTTAGGCAATAAAGCTAAGTTATAGTGATTGCGAGAAAAGCAATTTTCACAGTTCTGACCTCTATATAATTATATTTCTAAATATTCTTTATTTTATTTTTTTTCATTAAAATCCTTACCTATATAATTGAGCACACAGAGAAGCACTCTAGACAGATAAGCTTGTGTGTCATGGGGCATATGGAATATAATGTGCTGAAACTCTATTCAGATGGGTGTACATCCTATAATACTCTAGCAACACATTTCACTTAGCCACAGAGTGCTTTAACCAGAACAAGTTAGTGTGAAATTTCTAAATTTGAAAATAGTCTTGTTTCTTTGTGTTCTTAGGAGTAAGGAAAAGGCTGGCTTATTAGTATAGTTAAAATTTTGACCTGTTAAAATTTTTTTGAATACAACAAGACAACATCTTCTTTTGCTAAAAAAATAAAGCATGAGGACAATAACATTTTGGAATTAGAGACTGGGCCAAATCTTCATGATTGACAGGAAAAGGAAATGTGTCATTCAGTGAATAAGTGCTGGAGTCATACTTGGACCCCAGACTGCTCCAGTATCACTGAGTCTGGATTCTTTCCTTCACTGCACAACATGATTGGAATAATGCCAAGTGACTTACACATGGTCAAGGTCTTCCATTGCCCTGCACTACTCTACATCCTATAAATGAATCTCACTTTAATGATGAATTTAAAACACAAAATTGCATTCATTTCCCTACCACCATGAGATTGCCACAAAATGGCACACACACATTCAAGCACTATCAGTGTAAAACATATCAACAGGATGGTAATCTATTGGAATTATAGATGGAAGTTGAAATGTAGGAGAATTTCATATTTCTGTCTATCTTCCCCCTTTCTTGATATGGTATCTCAATGTAGTACAATTTGCCAGGAACTGTTTATGTAACGCAGGCTGGCCCATATTGAATGTGGAAATGATATATATAATCTACTACATAAAATTCAATTCTTTATAGATTTTGTATGTCCTGAATTATTTTGCTAAGGCATAGAACTTTGACATAATTAGTTAGTTAATTAGCATATGTTAAACAACTTACAGGGGCTGGAGAGATGTCTCAACAATTAAGAGCACTTGCTGCTCTTCCAGATGTCCCAAGTTCAGTGTATAACACAAACACTGTGTGCCTCACTAGTGCTTGCAACTCCAGATAGAGAAGGTCCAACACCATCTTCTGGCCTCTCTGGGCACCTGAATATATGGAACACACACAGACACACACACACACACACACACACACACACACACACACACCTTAAAAGAAAAGACACCTTTTTAACCCAGAGCTTATAAAAAGCTGAAAATAGTCTTCAAAACATACTCTAACTCTTACCATTATGAAAGGTCCAGCCAAAGGTTCTTCTTTTTCTCATATTAAAACATAGAATGTAAAGACTTCATAGAGCACATTTCACCCTTCCCTTTCCTTACTATCTGGATAAAGAATTTTGGTGACAGGTCCCAGATCCATTTAGCATTTTTTTCACAGGATTTACTTTTCTCAAATTTGTTTTATCACTTAGATAACTGTACATTCTGGAGTTCTATCCAAAGGACTTATGGAAACCACAAACAAAGCATCAGGAGACAGGATTCTCAAAACCTTATCCTGTTCTGCTGTAAGTGATGGCTGACTCACTAAACAGGGAAAAGAGGAACCCAATTCACTCCACAGAACAGTTTTAAAAGCCATAACTGTCAAGAAGAGTTTTTAATACCTTAAACTCTACATTTTGTTTAAAAATGGCTTAAAAGAATGGTTATTATCTTGAGTTTTATCTAGCCAGAGTGTCAACTCCCTGAGGAAAAGCACATCTTTGAATTCCCTTTGGTACCTGGTATCTGCCTAGCAACATGTCTAACACACAGGGGCATTTAGTCATAATTCTCTGAAAGGCTTATAGAGAAGTAATTTGGATACATGGAAATGTTGTACATTGTTCAGTAAACTATGTTGTGTTATTTTTGTCTGTTGTTTTTCTATTGGAGCAAGATCATTGTTTTTTATCATATGAAATTCTACAGAGGAGATAGACTTTGTAATTTATTTCTACAATACTCCCGAACTTTCATTTCATTAAATAAATGTATTCCAGCACCAGCAAACAAATGACGTGAAGGTGTGTGTGTGTGTGTGTGTGTGTGTGTGTGTGTGTGTGTGTGTGTGAACTAACCCTGCCCTTGTCTAGTAGTGTTGAAAATTATTAAATAGGAATGGTAAATAACTCCACATGATCTGTGCTTAAGTTAATATTTCTTATTTAGCTCTTTAAATGCATTATTCCCTATCAGTTAGCTCTAGAACAGGTGCTTGTTTTAAAATAATGTGTACTAGTATGACATGAATTAATGTATTTTGACCCTATAGTGATTGGAGGGGTACATCCCAGAATTGAGTAATCAATGAATGGTCCAGAGAAAGTTCAATATATGTTCCATTGTCTAAAAAAAACCTAAGGTTATCCTAATTAGAAAATACACAAGAGTCATGTGTACATTTATAATTTATATTCCTATATTTTGTGGATTGAGTTTGATGTTTAAATATGTTAAAAAGTTTTTTCAAAAATGGTGCCTAAAAGCAAATTGAGAAATGAGTTGAGTTTTATTTGTGTTTGTCCTATGCAATTAGAATGGTATATAGAGAGAAGGCAAGAAAATACACAGCAGAGAGGGATGGAAGGAATGAAGAGTCAAGGAAGAAAGGGAGGAGAGGAACATTTTATTTTTATTTTTTGAGACAGAGTTTCTCTGTGTAGCCCTGGCTGTCCTGGAACTCACTCTGTGGACCAAGTTGGCTTAGAACTCACAGAGATCCACTTGCTTCTGCCTCTAAAGTGCTGGGATTAAACATGTGTGCTGACACCACCTGTCCAGGAGAGGAGTATCTTTTTCAAAAGAAAATTAAGCTCCTGAGTACAATATATTTCCAAGATTTCTCTATTCTCTGGTACTTAGACATCACATATCTGGTTTGTTCATGGCTTTTAATTTCCTTGTCTAGTGAGATTCAAAATGACAATTACAGGTAAATATTTAAAAAAATTAAAATAAACTACATATGGGAGGAGACAGCTAAATGTCAGCATTTAAAAAAACAGTACAGAGGTAAAAATATTTGGAGGCGATAAAACAGAGGTTTGATTTGATGAACACTTACTAGATGTGCACATGAATGTTTTGGTTATGTTTTTTTCACAATTTTATGTGGAGTCTGTCATACCCCAGAATTTCCAGGACACAACCCATGAGTATAATGAAGAAGATGGGCTAAATGCATTTTAATTTAAGTCTTAATAATTACGTGAAAGCATGCAATAAATATTATGGAATGTGACTTGGTTCATTGGGGAAGAATCAGGACACAAATGCTGGTTTGGTCAGCCAGGCTCTCATATGAAATGAGGTCCCATCTTGCCTCCTCTTGAGTGTGATAGCATTCATCACAGGACATACATATGACTTACTGGTTCTTCTGTCTTTCCCAAATGAAAATAAGATAGATACGATTCATTACAGATAACTGGATGCAAACATGTAGAAGACTACAGATAGAACCAAGCCTTTCTCCCTGCACAAAACTTAAGTCAAAATGGATCAAAGACCTCAACATAAACCCAGTCACACCAAACCTACTAGAAGATAAAGTGGGAAATACCCTTGAATTAATCAGTACAGGAAACCACTTCTTGAACATAACACCAGTAGCTCAGACATTGAGATCAACAATTAATAAATGGGACCTCCTGAAACTGAGCAGCTTCTGTAAGGGAAAGGACACAGTCAGCAAGACAAAATGACAGCCCACAGACTGGGAAAAGATATTCACCAACCCCACATTTGACAGAGGGCTGATCTCCAAAATATACAAAGAACTCAAGAAGCTATTCTCCAAAACACCAAACAATCCAATTAAAAAATGGGGTACAGAACTAAATAGACAATTCTCAATAGAGGAATCTAAAATGACTGAAAGACACATAAGAAAGTGTTCAACATCCTTAGCCATCAGGGAAATGCAAATCAAAACAACTCTGAGATACCATCTTACACCTGTCACAATGGCTAAAATCAAAAAACACCAATGACAGTCTATGCTGGAGAGGATGTGGAGAAAGAGGAACACTCCTCCACTGCTGGTGGGAGTGCCAACTTGTACAGCCACTGTGGAAATCAGTATGGTGACTCCTCAAGAATATGGGAATGAGGCTACCACAAGATCCAGCAATTCCACTCCTAGGCATATACCCAAAAGAAGCACATTCATATAACAAGGACATCTGTTCAACCATGTTCATAGCAGCATTATTTGTAATATCCAGAAACTGGAAGCAGCCTAGATGCCCCTCAACCAAAGAATGGATAAAGAAAATGTGGTACATTTACACAATAGAGTACTACTCAGCAGAAAAAAACAATGGAATCTTGAAATTTGCAGGAAAATGGATGGAACTCGAAGAAACCATTCTGAGCGAGGTAACCCAATAACAAAAGACAAACATGATATGTACTCACTCATATGTGGATTTTAGACATAGATTAAGGGATTACCAGCCTACAATCCACACTGCCAGAGAAACTAGTAAACAAGAAAGATCCTAAAAGAGACAAACTTTGTCCCCTGGAGAAGGAGAATGGGTCACCATCCCCTGAGCAAATTAAGAACATGGGAAGAGGGGGGAGGAAGCTATGAGAGTGAGAAGGGAAGAAAAGGAAGGATGCAGAGGTCATGAGGAAGCAGAAATTTTGAGTAAGGTGTAGATTAGACGAAAGGACATATGACAGGTAGGATTTTAGTTGGGGGGTGGTAGAGGAGGAAGGGAGGGAGAAGGGAACTGGCATCGTCAGGTAATTCAATCTTGTTTGTAATTCAAATATATAAAAAATAAAAAATATATGTATAAAAAGATACATCAGAAAAGGAAAAAAATAATGTTAGCAAAAACAGGTTTTGTAGTCTGACAAGGGAAATTGGATCACAGGTTCCTGGGAAATTTCCTAGAGCTTTCTGGCTTTCAAATTTTTGGATTGAAATAGAGACAGTGCAACAAACTTGTGATTTGTGTGGGAATTAAATATCAGATCACATGGACAAAGTTATTGGAAGCAAGAATTTAGTAGGAACCTAGTCTTTCAGAGGGTAGATGTCAGGACGGTGCATTCACTGGTGTGCTACATGATTTTCCTTTTAGCTCCTGTGCTTGCTCCCAATACAGATTTCTCTGGGGAAACATGAAGGACCTATGGAATGTGTTTCTCATCATCTGGATAGTTAAAGAAAAGCTAGGACTTTAAGTTTTCCAGAGCTTTTTAATACAAATACGACAAATGAAAACCTTTTTGTCCTTCCTTGTTTAAAGTTCAGGTCCCATGACTGTTTACACCCAACACCTTTAAAGTACACTTGTATTTCTGCTTGCAAAGTTTGCAAAGGCTTCAATGATTCAAAGCAGCTTGTGTCTGTCCTGTTGTTCAATTATGTTCCATTAGGATGCCTCACTAGAGTGCTTATAGTCACATTTTAGGTGTGGACTTCTAGAGAGAGGAACCATTATAATACGAACTAGTTTTTTAATTGTAACTAAAACTAAAATCCTAAAACCTAGTGTACTTCAATCTTATTAGTGCATGTGGTGTGTATGTGGTGTGTGTGTGTGTGTGTGTGTGTGTGTGTGTGTGTGTGTGTGTGTGTAAATCTTGATCAAATCAATAAAGCCTCTTGCCACTAAAATATCTCATTGTATATATCAGCTTAATTTACATAACTCTAGGACCCAGTATATCAGTACTAGCTAGTTTGGCAAACAGTTGGTAATACACTTCTGGGAGTCTATCCCATAATCCATTTCCCCCTTTCTCTACTTTAAGAAATCTGACTTCGTTTATTGTGACAAAGTGACTCAATAAAGAATAAGCTGCATAGACTACTAAAATGACAGGTGTTGGCACAGTGTGACTTCTGAGAAATTTCCTTAGTAAAAGAGGCAGAGACAGCTGCCCAGATATTTCTTATGCTTTGCATTTTCTAACTCACTTTCCTATTCCTTCTACCTGGACCATGACAGGATAGCAGGATAAACAGCAGTCTTCTTGTGACCATGAAGACAGAAGCCACATGGAGCAGAGCATGGGGCTAAAATCTTGGCCCCCTGCCATTCTAGAGAACCCATGCAAATTAGCTCTGAAGTGAGCCACCTCTACACTGCTTGTCTGTCAGCTTCACTACACAATGTATTCCTAGCTGGAGTAGCTGATAGCTTTACAGCAAATGTAGATACTTTCTCAGTAGATCATAAAGTTAATATAATCATTTCATAAATTATAGAATGACAGATCATGTTGAGAGTATATATCAGTTCTTTTTAAAATTTTATTACTTTTACAGACCCCCGCCAACACACAGCTCCACTCACTCCCCAAGGATAGTGAAGCCTTTCACGGGGGATCACCAAAGTCCATCTTATCCTTTGGGGGAGGGTTTAGGCCTTCTTTCAGGTATCTGGGCTGCAAAAGTATCCCTCCATAAGGAATCAGCTCCCAATGTCCATTTGTACACCAGGGATAAACACTGGCTCCAATGTTAGAGGTCCCATAGACTGCCCAGGCCTCCTAGCTGGCACCCACATTCAAAGGGCTTGGTTCAGGCCAATGCTGGCTCCCCAGCTTTAAGACTAGGGTCTCCGTGCTCCCACTAAGTCAGGTTAACTGTTTCTGTGGGTTTCTCTAGCATGGTCTTGGCTCTTTTGTTCATCCCTCCTCCCTCTCTACAAATGAATTCCAGGAGTATGTATCAGTGTTTAGCTGTGGGTGCCTGTTTCTTCTTCCATCAGCTACTGGATGAAAGCTTTAGAATGACAACCAAGGTAGTCATCAATCTCATTATAGGAGAAGGGTATCAAAGGCATCCACTCCACTACTGCCTAGATTCTTAGTTGGGGTCATCCCTGTGGATCCCTAAACACTTTGCTACTGCCAGACCTGGCTCCTCAATTCCTGGTGGGAGTGCCAACTTGTATGACCACTTTGGGAATCAGAATGGTGGTTTCTCAGGAAAATGGGAATCAATCTATCTCAAGATCCAGTAATTCCTCTCTTGGGCATATACCCAAAGAATGCACATTCATACAACAAGGACATATGGTCAGCTATGTTCATAGCAGTATTGTTTGTAATAGCCAAAACCTGGAAGCAAACTAGATGCCCCTCATCCAAAGAACAGATGGAGAAAATGTGGTGTATTTACACAATGGAGTATTACTCAGTGGAAAAAAACAATGAAGTCTTGAAATTCGAAGGCAAATGGATGGAACTGGAAGAAAACATACTGAGTGAGGTAACCCAATCACAGAAAGACAAGCATGGTATGTACTCACACATATATGGATATTAGACATAGAGCAAACGACTATCAGCCAACAATCCACACCACCAGAGAAACTAGGAAACAAGGAGGACAAGTTCTTAACATTTGAGAAATCCCTAAGTATTAAGTGCCATTCTATAGATTTCCAATGTCATTTTATTTAGCGGCCTTCTTTCTTTTACTACAATAAGAAAAGTCTCTATAATACTTATTGAGGACAGAAACCCAGTTAGTATTAACAGATGAAGCAGTGTATTACATTACAAAATAGTATATGAATATCAAAAAACAGAAGATGAGTTTGAAAACATTTACTTAATGATAAACAAGAATCAATTGTCATCATATTAGTGTATTGTATACTATCTAGCCAGGAAAACAATTCTTAGAAGTGTTATTTTCAAAACAGATTGTCTAATGGAACAAAGACAAAAATCTCTTAGTGACATGTGAGGATCTGGGCATATCATCCCAGAGCATATCATCCTAGGAGAGCCAAGATAGCTTTCAAATTTATATAGAAAAAGGAAACTGAAAAGTAAATTCTTGTGATTACTTCCTTGGATGAATGGAACAGTCTCAATATATTCTGATTGAAAAAGTGTGGTCTAGTTCACAGAACTTAATTCAAATACTCTAGCTTGATTTGGCATCCACCATGCATTAACTGTTGTGTTTGGGGGGAAATTATAAGCATGGACAGAATCCAGAATTTTACCTCCAAGATTTAGAATCTTAGAACAAGCTGAAAAAGAAGCCAAATGTCTATAATAAAACATGGTATAATCCATCATGGTAATTACAATGATAAAAGTGTGATACACGTTCTGGAAGCACACATGTGCAATGGGTAACAATGAAAATTCCAGGAGGGAAGGCTGTGAAGTATGTGAAAGCCTTTGACATCTAGGTAATGGAAATGCTCTTCTCAACTGGTGGAGAATTAGGGAAGGAAGTAAAACAGATGTCAATATTCATATGACTCATGGCACCCTTCAAAATACACAGCATGTGAGACATAAATATTTGCAAATGATTAAATAGTATGCGTGGAAAGTAGTTCAGTATTAAGCCACATGTCATTCCATGATGTTTCACCAAGAGCCCTGTGTCTTCTGTTGAGAGATTAGAGTGGGAATTTTCACATTATCAGAGCAGAGGATATGACTCTGTCAGATTAGAAGGGATTAATGGTTAGAGACTGTAGGATAAGATCAGGAGAAGCTGATAGGAACACTAAGCATGACAGTGAAAAACAAATAATTTGAGTTAGAAACCTGTTAGTCTGGCTTGAGATGTTTCAGTAGGCAGTTGAGAGTCTAAGAGAATAGTGGGGCTTGATTGGGTTATTTATGGACACAAGTCTATAGATACCATATGTTTATGCAAAACCTAGATTCAGACATTGCAGGCATTGGAAAATGGAAGATAAACAAGGCAACCTTGCTCTTAAGGAGTTTATAGTGGCTATGATTCAGCTGCATATATTCAATAAAAGTAAGAAAAAAGATGCGTGTGTGTGTGTGTGTGTGTGTGTGTGTGTGTGTGTGTGTGTGTGTGTGTGTGTGAGTGTGTGTGAGTGTGTGTGAGTGTGTGTGTGAGTGTGTGAGTGTGTGAGTGTGTGTGTGTGTGTGTGTGTGTGAGTGTGTGTGTGTGTGTGTGTGTGTGTGTGTGTGTGTGTGTGTGGATTGATGGGGGGATGTGTGCATCTATATGGTGTGATGTGTAAGGGAGGTGTGTGTATGTATGTGTGTGTGTGGTATATGTGGGTGGATTGTATGGGTGTGTATGTGTATGTGTGTGTTGGTGGGGTGAGTATTACATCCGAGAGACTTCATAGTTTAGTTATGAACAGGTATTTAAAAGTTGACACTTTTTGAAGAAATGAGTTTTTTTCCTTAAGTTTTCTGATAACAAAAGCAAGCTTACTAGGGATAATGGATATTAGCTGAGGCCATTAGGATGCAACCTTTTATTATTTGTCTGTTTTTTTTTTTTACTCAGTATAATAGAGAATACATTTATCATTGATAATTTCATGTGAGATGCTGTACTAGTGCAAATAAAATTGTGATATTATTGTCAGAAATGGTTTTTGAAAAGAATGTATTAGAGTGACATCTCAAGAAGCTTGACTATGACTGCTTTTTCTTCAGCTAACATTCAAAAAAGAAATCCACAGAATAAGCAAAACATGCACTGCTGTTGAATTAGGAGGCAACCTAAGACAAACTAAGCTCAGAATATATTTATCTGGTTGGAAAGCAGGTGGCTGGGGTTGTGAGTTGTAGAGTGTAAGCCTAGCACATGTGGAGCCCTGGGTTCAGTATCTAGTACCACAAAAACCAAGTTTGGTGGCCCAGGCCTGCAATCCTAGCATCTGAGAGGTGAAAGCAGGCAGATCAGGATTCAAGATCATCTTTGGTCTCATAGCAAGTTCAAGCCTGTCTGGCTATGTGGCCAAAACAACATAAAAGCAAAAAAGAAAAAAGTCTTGGAGAGATGTTTCTGACACAGAATATTACTGGAATTCAAGTTCAATTGTTCTTATTTACAGAGAAACATTTTCTATTCAAGAGAAAAAGGAA
This sequence comes from Cricetulus griseus, assembly GCF_003668045.3. Lineage (NCBI taxonomy): Eukaryota > Metazoa > Chordata > Mammalia > Rodentia > Cricetidae > Cricetulus > Cricetulus griseus. The sequence goes on from NW_023276806.1 coordinate 211,041,149, forward strand.
GTTTTGGGTTCTGACTCAGCCTCAGACCATCTGAGTAGGAATTCCCTGGAGAGTTTTGGGCCTCTTGATTTTCAATCCTGTCACCTCCACGTCCCATTAACTCTCGAGACTGAGCTGGAATGCATTAGAAAAGGTTTTCACACAGTATCTTAGATTTGAAAACCATTGTCCTAAATGTTTCGAAGACTCTTTATGGAAGTTATCTCAGCTGTTGATGATGGGAATTTCAAGCCCACAGATAAAGGGGAGCTTCTCAATGACAGTGAGCCTTGGGCAAATGACAACAACTCTGTCCAGTTTTATTATGAATTAATGTTTTAAATGCCCACTCCATGATGGATCTGTAGGAAGAAGAGTGTAGACAAAATCTGTCACTTGTGTTCTTTTTTCAGTGTTTTTCCAGACACAGTCTATCTAAGAATTTAATTTAATCTTTCTGTGATACAACATACTTTCCTCATGTCAGCACATCATAATGTTCACTGTGTTCCTTGGTTTGTCACTTGAGAACGTGCAGTAGCACCAGCAGTGGAAGATGTCAAGGTGGCAGCTTTTACAGCAAGGCAAGTGTTAGCATTCTAAGTGTAAGAATATGGTGTGCAAAGGAATTCTGTGTTATTCAAATGCTTAACCACTTGCTAAACAGGTTCTATGTGGATTGTAATAAAACTAAATTACAAAACCTTAAAAAAAAAGACAGAAAATACCGACATGCTGTGAGTCACAGCTGGATGTTATTTCACTCTTCAGCTGAAATCTAGACACAGGATTTCTATCTGGAAGGGTTAAGACCTCAAAGAGGAACCCTAGGGCAAAACTAGTCAGTAACTGGTAGGTATGGAAACAAAGGCTCCAATCATTTATCACCCTTCTGTGAGGCCTCTGTGCTCTTAAGTCACAGCCTTACCCTGTACCCTTAAAGACAACTCAGAAAATTTTCACTAAGACTTCTCAGATAATTTATGAAAGCCAGTTGAAATTCATAATTAAAAAGGGAGATTATACAAGGTAATGAAGGCTCTTAACTCTATATACTATATCAATGCTGAAAGTAATGGGAACTTACTTGGTTGCATTGAATGCTCCCAGCTAGTAACAGCTAGTAGATCAGAGCTTTAAAATTCCTGGCTGTTTAAGACCCATCTCATTATTTGAATATGCTTCCAAAGTTCCTATGTCTGATTCCTGCATAATTTTTCTAGCTATGACACACCCAAATACACCAAGAGGCTGGGCAGTGTGCTGACCTCTTCCACAGAAGACCTAAATCTCCTGAATTTGCTATCACTAATGCTGCTCCACCTGTCTATTCGACGTGGACTCACTGATACAGGTAAACCTAGGATATCTTTAAAATTTTGGATTTTTAAAAGATCAAGATGAACAATGGGGAAACTTCTATGGAATATTGTAAAAACAGTTGTTGTGTAGCACTTTGCATAGAACCATGGTACTCTGCTAGAGAAGGAGAACGGTGTTTGAAAGGAGGGCTGAACACCCTCACGAGAAAGTTCTGAAATGAAAATTTCTGGACTTTTCAGTTTCCTGAAGACCCCAGGATACACACCGTGTAAATGTCAAGGGTCTACTGTAATTATTTTTCATGGGTAGTTTCTTCCTATCTAAACAAAGAGTGCAATTTAATTTTTTAGAAAACCAGTATATTATAACAATTTATTATCATTCTTTTAGTGCTTTTGAGAAAAGTACCTTAGTCCCCAATCACAGTTTAACATAAAACTCAAGCTACATTCTTACAATGAGCCTATATGATTTTCACATTAAGTTAGTGACTAAATACTTTTGAAAGACCAATTATTATACATTTGTTTGATATTTTTCAATTCTGTGATACCAAATCCAGCATTAGTATAACAGATATAATTTACATTGCAAAAAGATACCATTAGAAGAGCTGGTCACTAATATAACTGTCCTGAGAAATCACAGCTTGGATATTCATTTTAAAGTTTTGGGAGAATTACTAAAGACTTACTAAATGATCGCATAACTCTAGTGATCTATATGTTTCATAAATTTAAGTAGGGGGATATTTCTAGTATCATGAAAATGATTCGAGGTCTAGATTCTTCTAAGTCACAGACAGAATCAAGAACAGGGTTACTTTCATACTAAAACTATATCTTAAATTTTTGTTACAGAAACTCTTCATTGGATGAAATAAAATAATAATAAAACACTGGACACTGACTCATAAGAATCAACACAATTTCATCATTTACGGATAAAATTATGACTAGAATACTCTTTAGGATTAAGTTAGAATTAGTTATAATTTTTTCCTTCCTACGCATGAGATCAAAGGAACAGAAAAGATTACATGATGAACACATAGCAAAGGAAGAAAGAATACAGCAGAGAAAATGAAGTAGCCGGGTGGCATTTAGGAAACTTAAGTGCAGTGCAGCACACAGGCTGATAGATAAGAATAGAATCCACATAGGAAACAAAGCCTTAAATGGAAATGAAATTCTAAATAATTTTGCTTTTTGTCTTTAATCGTGTACTCAGACTGTTCATCATGCTGTCATTCAGTTGAGCTTATACAACACTTCCAAACATCTTAAGATAAAATTCAAAGCCTAAGTCTTAAATCCTATGGAGAGGTCCCATAACAATATTAGTGTTTTATTCTTTTCTTTCTTTCTTTCACTTTAGCTAAGGTAGAGAAGGCCAGGGAATATGTACTTAGAATCCTAACAGATTACAGAAAGAAACAAGTACCTGCGTAGTTAAGGAAGGAGAAAACCTAACCTCCGAGAAAGCAATTTTCTACCATATTTAATTTATGCTATATGAATTTTCTTTTGCAGCAACCTGAGAAGTAAAGGTGCATTTATTAATTTCTTTATTTTCTTGTGAACATTAATTTGAAAGTACAATGTTCCCATTCATTATTGCCCATATTGGCCTTGCTGATCTTAAAAATTACCTGCAATCTATATAAAATGGGGAATAAAAACATCAACATTTAATTTAATTAAACACTGTACTGTTTTTTTTTTTTTGGTAGGCATAGTTTTCCACACCAGACAAACCTTGTTTTTGAAAAAAATTTTCTTTTCCTGATCTTCCTCAATAACTCAAATTCTAAGGTGATTGTTCTGTTTTCCTTTATTCTTCATTTTGCGTCTTTTCTTGAATATACCCCACACCCACTGTTATATACTGTCTGGCTAGCCATAACATGAACAAACTTCCATTGCAACTGCAACATGCTTCAAAAGTCATAGTGCTCTAACTACATGGAACTAAATAGCCATGGACTAAGTCCTTTGAAACTGTGAGGCAAGCATAGATTCCTTCATTTCAGTTGTTTCTTTAGAATTTTTAGCATTATTATTGTTATTATTATTATTATTATTATTATTAGAGAGAGAGAGAGAGAGAGAGAGAGAGAAAGAGAGAGAGAGAGAGAAAGAGTTAGATGTGTGTGGATGCTCCAGAAAAGCGATTCAGTCTCCTGACCTGTTTTGATGGTAGCTATGAGATACAAGGGGATGCTGAAAACCAAACATGGTTCCATTCTTCACCTCTAAGTCATATCTCTGGTCTCACTTCAGTTGTTTTTGTTGGGCATGTAGTCACAGCCACAAAAAGTAACTAAAGCAAGCCTTTCAGCCCATTCTTATTTTTGTGATATGGCATTTCTATGCTACTCAGACATTACTACCTACTTCCACTGTTAATTAGGTCTCAAAATTTCCTCTCTCATCATCTTTGATGATATCAATTAAAATTTGCTCCATCAAAATGCCCATGCTTTATCTCAGTAATGAATTCCTTTTCTTCAAAGCCAACTCTGTGTGTGTGTGTGTGTGTGTGTGTGTGTGTGTGTGTGTGTGTGTGTGTGTGTGTAGTACTAGGTGTTGAGCCCAGGGTCTTGCATATGCCAGGAAAACTCTGAACTACAGACCTACATCCCCAGCCCAACTTTTATTTTCTATACACCCAACATAGAAAACTTTTGTAAACACCTCCCTGATAAAGCAGCCTAATTGACAATTTTTTTCAGCCTCTGATTTTCAAATTTTTGTGCCACATCCTCTCTGTCCCAAAATCTAGTATTTTGGATATAAGTCTTAGTATGATTTTAAGTGTATCATAATAAGTCCCTGAGGAGTAGTAACACGATAATCACATAATCCATACAGAATAAAAGGAGGGTTCTTTCTTTCCCCCCAACTTCACTCTCACAGATGACAATCTTATCTGAATGAATGGCTTCACCACATGTTCATTGATGTCCTTTTTTTTATCCAAGGACTGAGCCAGGCATTAGATTGGAGTTGAAAATTCATGATTCCTGTTTTGGTTCCTTTTCTCTTTGCTGTGTTAAAGAACTCTAACAAAACACAACTTAAGAGAAGCATTTATCCTGATTCACAGTTCCTGGTCATAGCCCATCATGGCAGGGTAGGCATGGCAACAGGTTCATGAGGATGGGCATATTGTGCCCACAGCTGGGAGGCAGAGAACATGAACTCTGGTGATTAGATACCTTCCTCCTTTATTTGCAAATCTGGTCCCAAGCCCACTTTAATAAACCAAATCAATACAATTCTTCACAAGCAGACCCAGAGGCTAACCTAATTAAATAATCCCTCAAAGGTATTCCTGGCAGCCTGTCCACTAGGTGATTCTAGATACTGTCAAGTTGACAGTCAACACTAACCATTACTTCTTGCTGCAACAGGGCAGTCTAGTTGGAGAGAAAAATATTAACTGGAGTTGTATTCCATCAATGTGAAACACACAAACCAGAGTAACCTGTAACAGATGACATCCCTGGCAGTCCCTAAACATTCACAATTGCTTTTTTCAAATTAAGGAACTTTTTTTTAGCTCATTAGAATTGTTTGGAATAGTGAAAAGTGATGGATGAATGGCAGAAACTGTACTATGGCATATACGTCCTAGATCTAAATGGCAAGGTCTTGGAGTCTATTGCAAAGATGATGAATTATTAACCTAGTGCCTAAGTATTTATGCTATACAAGATATCCAGTATTCTTTTTATTTTACTCAACAATTTTTCAGGATTTTATTTTCCACTGTTGAGATGAGTTAATGGGATCCAAACAATTAAGTGTCTGACCTCTTACTGATGCAAGGCAAATTCAAGATGGAAACTTGTTCTTTCTTCCTTCTCCATGCCATGAGTTGACCTTATGGGGAACTTTCCACACAATGCACTTGGAGCTGATAGGTTAGACACCCCAGATATTATTCTATAGGAGGTCAGTTTCAAGCAGCATGCTCACCAGTGGAAACATATGCTAGTTAAAGAATGGTTTTAATTTCGACCTGCCTCTTCAGGATGCCTTTCAGAACAGTTTTCTACCAGGATGGAAATCAAAATAATACAAGCATGGGCTAGTGCATGCATAAATTAAACCTTTAGTCATTTTATGATCAAGATGCAATGTACCTGTCTCATTGCATGTTTTGTAGAGACAAAGACATAGCAGGGAAAACTGTCTAAATTTATTTTCAGGTTTTCTATATCACAATGATTTCTGTTAGTGAAACTATACAAAAATTTTCAAATAATACTGTTTATCTGAGAAAATATTCCAAATTCTTACAATTAGAACTGATGTTTAAAATGTTTAATTTTATGTTTTACTAATACATAAGTAGAATTTTGTTGTTACCTAAAGCATCCTCAGTCATGTCTAGTTCTGTGTCCCATAAAGTTAGTATTTTCCCAAAAGTTTATTACTAATTTGAAAATCAGAACATTTCTGCCTTATTCCTGATGTTTGGCAGAGAACATGAATTAGTGAGTAGTTGGTTATAGAATGAGAATGCATTTTTGCTGCTGATGTGAATTTTACCAATTTTTGATTTGAGGGATAAGAACATGGGATAAATGATGCTAAATTGCATTATATCACAACATTTAAATGTAGGTTGCAAAAACATATCCAGAAGAATATATTTTTGTGTAGCAATAAAGCAATTTATAGTATTTTTGCCTTCCATTTAATGAAATATAAGGCCCTTGGATGTTAGAAAGTGTTTTATTAGAACAATAATTTCCTAACACATGAGATTTAATCATTTGATTCCAAAGCATTTTCTGGTTGTGTCATGCTAGTAAGTGGATGTTTTGGTCCTTGAAATAATCAGGTTAAAAAACTCAAGATGTCCATCATTTTCTTAAAAAAATAAAACATACCTTTGTTCATGACATTTTATATTTAGCTAATCTGTCCAGTGTCTTTAAGAATGTCAAGAGACTTCTTCACATTTGTGTAATGATTTTGGGACAGAGTCAGAATAAGACTCTTCTGGTGAATTCACTTTTGCTTTCAACTCTGCTACTCTTTCATTGTTAAGGCATACTTATAAAAATTAATAATTTTAATCACCTACAGAACACAGATATTTTATATGAGATCTGAACCTTCAGGGAAGGTGTGATTACAATGTTGTATACTGATATTTATCTGAGAGAGCATAGCAATGGCATTTACCTTAAATTTACGTCTCTGCACTGCACAGCTGTTGGAGAACCACAAGTCTGTCTCATGGCTGTAAACGTAACAAGAACAATAATGCGACCGGTTTTCAGATCTAAACTAAATGAAGTAAATATGTCAAAAGCTAGATATTGTTCATATATTTCACAAAAATACTAACTTTCAGGATTTTGAAGTGTGCATGAATACTGTGTGTGTGCTTATCCCTCATAACATAAAAATTCATTTCATGAAATTGAAACCATTAAATACTTTTGTCGGCTATGTTTCCTCACTATGGATCACTATAAGTATATCATGTGTCAGCAATGCAAGTAATAAAATCAAATAAAGCACATGTAAAAAAGAGATCATAATCTGCTTTTTTAATAAGATTGTTTTCTGGGACGTAGTAAAAATGCAAGATGTTTAGGTGAACATCAGCTGCCTTGTGCATCTCAATGTTTGTAAGTTATTTGTCAGTATCATGTAACAGATAAAGTTACTGCCTGGACCTATTTAATTGGGTCATCATATAATGAATAGAACGTATAAAATATTTTAATCATAAATATTCAGATACAAGGGAAACTGAGGTCATGACTAAAACTGGTAATGAAGCTGATCATAGGTTTATTTCCTTATTTAGTACATGTGCTAATATCTATTCCATCTCTATCATGGAAATGGGAAAACATAAATGAAAGGAAGCAGAATATGAACACTGCTCTGACAAAAACTGATGGTATCGTTCCACCTTTCAAATCTGCCCCCACTTTTTAATAATTCAACAAATTCAGGTGAACGTTAAACAAGCATCTGCATATTGTTCTTGTGACTTGAACCATCAAAGAATTGTTATCAGACCTTAATTTTATTTCAGACTTTGTAAAACATCTGCTTGAAAGCTAATTTTTTAATTGATAATAATAAAAAAGCATCTGTTCTGGTCCTCCAAGGCATTATGACTGGCATGTCAGGAAGCTCTGTTGCTCATGAGCATCAAATAGCATGCCTTGCAAGGGTGCTCAGCTTTTTCAATTAAACTCTAGAAATTTAAAATATAATACATATCAACTATATGAAAAAAAGTTTTGTTAAACTCTGAGTTATTAGGAAAAAACAAGACTATGAGACTATAAAGTGACATAAAGACACTTTAAAATATTAATTTCATATCACATGATTAAAAATTCTAGCAAATACATTCCAGTTTTGAAAACAAATACAATTCATGTTAATAATATTTGCAGAGGCCAAGATGAGTGTTGACTAATAACTCTGTTTAAAAATAGATGTATAAGCTAGTATGGAATACAGCTACATTTTGATTAGACTTACAATACAATCTCTTCATGTCTACAACTGCTAAGCTTATCAAGTACCATGAAATATTAAAATTTCTGCTTCACATTGTATTAATTACAGTGCGTATTTTGGGGAAAAAGTAAGTCTTCATTAGTTCTAATTTCTCATTCATAAACAAATGACTTCTCATTCCTGTGACATTTTACATAATCATCCCACTACAGCAACACATGAAACTAAAGCATTGTGGTCTTACAGTCTACACCATGGAGCAGATTCATATGGTCATGAAACACAAAATACAGGTGGCACAAGGATAAGTTCCAGTATGGTTAGCAGCTGCAGTTGCTAAATACTACAATGATTTTTACCAGCCTTTCATGATGAACCAAGGAAATGGAGGATTTCTGCTCAGCACTGATTTATGTAACAGTTGAGACATGAACAAAGTCATATTTCAGAGCCACATTGTACATGTGAATAAAAGAAATAAATAATAATGAAATAAGTTAAAAATCATATGCATTTTAGTTAAGCAGAGTATCAAACACTGACTTGTAGTTTAACTATAACATAAAAAAGAAATAAAAAAAAAACTAGAGCCAAATTGTTGGTTCCATAGACACCCTGATACCCAGCAAGGAAAGACACATCTACTGACTGAGCATTGAAGAGGAAGAAGCAACTGAAAATCCTCTATGATGTCAAGAAATATAAAATATAAATTCGATAATAGTACTATCTGACTTTCAAAACAGTAACTTCTTTCCAATCCTTGACTTATGTTGTCAACATCAAAATCACTTCTTTCCACACTAAAAAGAAAGTAAAATTCCCTCCCTGAAGCTATACTGGAGGTCTGTGCCCCATGTGCTGTCTTCTTTCATTCTGCTGTATGGAATGTCCCTGTTACGTCAAGCAACAGAGTCTCATGGAGTCAGATAACTCTGACAGTGTTGCACTCACTGTGGTAACTAGGACAGAGATATGATTGATGGTGACAAAACGTCCTCCCCAAGATTCCTCATTAATTAAAACAAAATACTATGGAATTTTTCTAAAGATAGAAATGATGAAAATAATCTCAAATTCTGGAAGTTTCCATGAGACATTTTTGCTTTTACAGTCATTCCAGAAATGTGGCCCATAGACACTGTTTGAGTTCCTTGTAGTCTTATCTTTCTTCTCCTGCAACCAAGGACCTTTTTCCAAAGAAAATGTGCTTTCATATCAGCTTTTCTTAGGGCCTATGCATTTTTTTTATAATAGATTTCTGGCTTATATGGATCAGTAGTCCTTTGTTTTCTTAATAGAATCTAAGACACAGAACACCATCATATGAAAGTTAGATGTTAACCTCTGTGAACATACATAAACATGAAAAGTTAAAGTCATTAAAAAGAGAATATCTTGTTAAAATAAAGCTACTTGAAATGACTGTGTGATCAATAACAAAGCTTGCCTTACTAGACACAAATATATATAAAACAAATATTTCAGGAGAAAGTATTGTTTATTTATATAAAAGCTCTGAGAAACCTTGTGAGAGATGTCACTCCAACTCCACATTCTACCTACTGGGTAACCTGATTAATATATTTTGCCCCAAGGAAATGCCCCATATATCTTGGTTAAGAGACTACATGTAAATGGTTATATTTATGTAACACAACTTTTTTTAGCATGGATAAATACATCACTTCCCCTGGACAAATAGAGTAAGGAAGGCCAACAAACTCCAGAATGTGTTCTTATAACTGTAGCAAAAGTAACAGGTCATTGGCAAACTCACAGATTTTTTTCTTTCAATCAGGGAGGATTTATGCATTTGTCACTTGTCACTTAAACATTACTGCAGAGCTTTACCTAAGACTGTTTTGCTTCCTTCCACACCATTTCACCATGATTTTGCTTTACTTTTCATATTTTAACCTACTAGTGAATAAAACACCATTAAAATCACAAAAGAATTTACACAAAATATTTTATGTCTGCATGAACTAAATTCCTAAATATTTTTTTCCACAGAATGAACTTGGAAACTTTTGGAAATCTATGCTAATAGTATGTGTAAAGACCCCTTTACAAAGATCCCATGAATTCTCTTTTGGAGCTAATATTACATGTATATGCAAATACTCTATTTTCATATATAAATAGAATGTGCTTTGCACATCTGTCATTATTGTTGTGAAAATCATTAAGATCAGGTCTCAAGGACAGACATGCATTACCAACCTGCAATGGCCTCTGTTTGTCACTGCTCTTAGGAGATTTCAACCCACTTGTTTGCTGCTGTAACAGAAGTTGTCTTGCTGCCTGGAGAGCCTGAGAGGAAAAAGGAGAAAATTGCTAAATATTTTTAAAACTTGGAATGGCTTTTCAGTAGTTCCTTACTTAACATAAATGAGGACCATCAACCTTCTCCTTTTTATTCCATCATTATTCCTTTTTCTTCTGATATGTAAAAAAATAATCACAAAACATACGCAGACACATTTATTCAAAATTGTGCAGATGCATGTAATCCTGCAGGACATAAATCTAATTTGTTGAAAGTGCTTCAAGAAGAAAAAAACCACAAACTGCATCAATAACCTCATTTCCACATTTCCACAGAACTTAAGTCTGAGTGTTCCTAAAATGCCCCCTCCCTTTCAAATTATCGTTCAATTTGCATTTTCGTATTGCAATTTTGAAGCAAAAGCAGTAGACTTCAAGTGTTACCGGAAGCTGTAATTAAATTTGACAAATCAACATCAGATTATCTTGAAAGTGAATTAATAAGGATTTTCACTAAGATTAAAAACACTTTTTTTGTACTTACAACTCAAGGGGGGGAAACCCCTCTCCTTTGACAAAATAAAGTGCAGTTTTAATGCCAAATAAAATTGAGTGGGTTTCATTTGCATTCTTAGCAAAATCAGAGAACAAAGAAATTACCACTCAACCAATCAGGTTTGTTTCTGTCTGTGACAGAATACCAATCAAAATAGAAGATGTTTTCATTTATTTTTATGTTTTCTTACTCACTCAGGAAAAAAAAAAAACAACATAAGAAAGTAATGTAAGCATGCCTTTTCCTAGAGAGGGGACAGATTGGTGAATGGACTAAAAGACTTACATAAACTAGTGCCAGAAACTAGAATATATTTTACATTATTTAAAGGGCTAGCACCATTAAATTAATACTAACAAAAGTTTATGAAAGCTCCTTTTATTTAAATTTTAATTATTTTTTTCTGGAGAGCTGAGTTCCATGAACAGAAGTGATGAAATATTTTGGATATATAAATCAGTCACTGTTATTCACTGTTTCAGAATACAAGATAATTTTTTTCCATTGTGGAAAAAAACACAGATCAATATTCTCCTGTAATAATTAAGATTCTGAGCTGATAATAAGTACAATTTTGATTGGGATCAATGATATGGTTTCTGAGTGAGTTTCTAGTATCCATGACAACAGTTGCTTTGACAAGATGTGCATATGGCTTTACACGCCAGCTGGTGTGAACAATGTTTGAACTACTGCATTGAGATGCTGAGCAAACAGAAAAAGTTGCCACGTCTTAACCCTCAGGGAAAGCAGTCATCCCCTGATCAATTATGAAAAGACAGAGAAAGGGCTGCTACAGTCTGGCTCCAAGCAAGTTTTCTGAGAAGGCAGGCAGACACAGAAGCCAAAGTAAACAAACTGGATGCACTGGCACCCTCTCCTAACAGCACTGATTTGTCTTCCCATAGCAGGATCTAGCACCTTTGTCAAGCGTTGCTTTTGCATTTGAAAGCACACTTGCACATAGTGATGATTTTTCCTTTTGGGGGTGTGTGTGTGCTTAAAAAAACTTTTCAAGTAATTACAACTCAAACTAAGCATTGCTAAGGATGGCATAAGTCAGTGTCAGTGAGATTAAGCAACTTACACAATTCAGTATGGGAATAAACTAAAAAATTAATTACATAGTCATATTATTATCATAGCATTCACTGGAAAATTCCACTCAAAATTTTATGATATACATTTGCCCTTTCAATTGCAACCTAAAAATAACTATGAGAAGCAAATTTCAAACTGATATTACTATGGTGTGGCTTGAGCTATACTTGTTAAAACTTAAAAACAGAAAAACAATGAAAACAATTACTTTCCACATGTGCTCCTCTTTGAGGTCTCTCTCCCTTATATCTGTGTGAAATGTTGTTTTCCTTATACTTCTCTAATAAAAATTGTTTAGAATCTTAGAACAAAAATGATCCACACTAAAAGCAACCTTAGATATCATAAAATATGATCCCTTCATTTTGACAAATTGGCAAACAATAAGGTCTAAATTGTCATTTGCTTTATGGCCATAAAACTATTTATGAATGCTTTGTTCAAGGTCACTGGCTTCAAGAATAGTGTGCATTTCAGTGTGCCATAAGACCTCTATTCTGTCAAAGAAATAAATCTAAATTAACAATGAATAAAATTCTAAGAAAATACCTAATACAACAATGAATTACATTCACTTGTAAAGATGGCAATTCCATTTTTTAAGAACTTACAAGAAAGACTTTATAATCCTTTTATACTTGAATTTTAAAGTTAGTATAATAGGTATCACAGAAAGAAGGCATACTTATTTATAGATAATTATCCATTTCTTACACACCCCACTGAAGCCTGATAGATCTCTAAACCTTTGCAATATCCTGGTCACCAGGTCAGTCATTACTAACACAATTTCAAAATTCTAGAGCTAGACAAAAATCTTAGAGTATGTCAATTCTAGGTTTCTCTTTTTGCAGACAAGTAACTGAAGAATCAATTCCCCAGTCACTGGACTAACAAACATCTCAAAGCAGTAAGAGAGCCCAATCAGTCATTCGTGTGGTTCCTAAGATTAGGGTTCAATTTTTTAACTTTACTTGCATTTCTGAATTGTATCTCTCTATCTCAACAGCAACATTAATCATTATCTTGTGTGAATCCCAGTGATACAGAAACATACTAGACAACCAGATGTACTAGAACTTCTGCTCACAAAAGAATGGCTAGGCAGATGCATACACCTTCACTTCATTTAACAGATCAGCTGCTTAAAGTTTGCTTCTTTAGTTCCTTATAGTGAATATGCACTTAGAGTATCCTTAAAATACCTGAGGATCATCTTCCAATACAAGTGCTTATGAAAAACAACAGCCATTTGCTTGTCTCCACATTCTGTTGGGAGCAGTAACAATTGCTATGTAAACACAAGATGTGGGATAACAATAAACAATCCCAAGCATTCCTACATGATTTAAACCCCACAAGTAGAAATCCCTGGCAGTTTACATCCAAGCTGCACACATCAAATGACATTTTTATTCCCAAAATTCTGGATAGTACCTTAGGATTAAATTTCAACAATTGCTCAAAGATACTTGTCTCACCGTTGTAATTGATTATTGTCACTATTAAAAAAATGAAAGTCTATAAAGTAAAACACTTTCCTTAATATATGCACTGTGTTGAGTTACACAAATCATTAATTTGAAAATCACTTGCTTATTATAGACTGATGAATAGAAAGGGTAAATGTCAGTTGTCCTCATGAAGTTTCAGCTACGTCTAGTGTCATATGTTCACCCCTCCTTGAGAATTCATTTATAACAGAAACCCAAGGGTTATTTACAAAATATCTTTAGTAAACACTGAGCCCTTTTTGAATGAGTAAAGGAGAGAGCAAAAGCAACCAAACAGAGTTTGAGTTCCAAAAGCACATTGGTTTTCAATTAAGGATGTGCGTTAAACATAGTTGTCTATGCTAGAGAGAATTAAGACAGGATATTCTCAAAATGGAATAAGATTAAATATTTTGAGAAAAGAATAAACATATTTATTAGTAGATTCAAGTTACACTTTTGGTAGCAGCAAAGGTGTAAGAAACAGGTTTTCTAGAACTGAGTGCATTTTGTTCTCTAAAATACTTATTAAAAATGTCAACTCTCAGCATTGTTGCACAATTTTAAATAAGCTAAACTTTTGTAGGGAGAGCAAAGTTCAGACATGTCACTTGTATAACTTGGTATTAACCTATGTTGTGATGAGACTCACAAAAGGTAATTCTATAGAATAGGTCACTGTGAGAATTAATTTATGGTGAAAAGTTTTGTGAATTGTTAGAAAACCCATCCGATTTTTTATTTTCTTCTTTTTTTTGGAGGAACACTAAAAATACTCAATCAAAATAAAATTACTTGAGCACAGTTTAGCGATAACCAGAAAACCAAAATGTTGAGAATTCTAATGTTTATAAGTGACTCTTTTTTCCCCTATGTAAATATGTATGTATATCTGGGGGGAAAACAGACATCATTCAAAACGCTCCCCATAAAAAATAGGAATGCTTAACCTATCAGCCTGTTGCATTTGAGACATTAAAATGAAAAATGACATCTATGCCCATTAATATCTTCAATGTATAAACAGCACAGCGTGACACATTCTTGAGAGCTGAAGGCTACAAAATCTCTCTGAAACATAAATAACAAAGCACTCAGGAGCATATTTGATGTTGATATTCATCTCTGAGAAAAACACTCCTGCCTAGGCTTCTTATGAAAATAGAAACAGTCCAAATGGATCTTCTGTAATTGGTTTCAGAGAGCGAGGTCAGAAGAAATACGATACAAGAAACGACTACGTGGAGCAGGCGAAGCAAGAATGTTTACACAGGCACTCCCCAGTACACTGACAAGGGGTCTAAGCTTTGCAGATAAACAGCACCCCAAAAGAAACTGCCAGGAGAACATCTGGGGTTTCACTATCAAACTCACATCTTTTAATTTTTAACAGATTGTGCATCTAAAACACATTATCCTGGATACAGAACATAAAATAAGTCTTCAAACAATTTCATTTTTCTGGCTATTTTCCCAACTTGTAGTTGATTAAAAGTAAGCAGATTATTTATCAAAGAGTATAAATCTCTATTCTGTCTTGTCTGTCTTCCTGTTATATTCATACTAAAGAGAATAGACTGATAAATGTGATCTGAAGCCTCATAGTGCTATTTAATAGAAGAAGATTAATCATCTAATTGTCATAACCTATTTTCAAACAGCAATCTATCAGAGTGAAATTATGCATCTGTAGCTATTGACCCCTCATTTGATAACTCATGATACATAATTAGACTAAGTTTCCTTGAAAAAAGATAATTATTAAAAATATTTTTGAAATAATTATTTTCTGCAATACATTTGTATAAAGTTAGAAGATAAATGTGTGACTAGATTGCATTTATATTGTGCATCACAATGGAGGTCAAATTGTAAAGCAAAAAATCACTTAAAATTTAGACAAAGCAGGAATGAGTAATGACTTGTCAAGCTTCCTGTTCACCAATCAGATACCAGACTTTTTTGGCTCAGAAGATCCACTGGGGAGACAATCAGGTCATTGACTCTGCCTTGGGTCCACAAGTCATCTTCAGAAATGAAAATGCAGTCCACATGAGTCATGCACACACTCAGTATACAGTGTACTACATAAGACAGCTCCAAAAGCTTCACATCATTATGAAATGGGAACTAATGGTTGAGGTGGATTTGGTTCTCACTAATCTGGAATCATACACTCAGTTTGAAGTGACTGAAACTTCTCCTGTGACCATACATTCAAAAGTCTGCCAGAAATAGTACTGAGTGGTATGCTATACCCTTTCTTTTCTTCACACTGTGTTGTTAGTGGTAATGAGTCATTCAATGATCACAGTGGAGCACTCATACTCATACCATTCTCAATACTACTATCTATAAATGATTCACATATAATGGAATTCTACCAACTATAGAACTCTCAAATATGAAAGGTAATTTAAATTAGAACCAATTTTACTAAAATGACAACATCCCCTTTTCATAGTACATTCTCCAGAAATCAGTGGCCTTACTTGTATTTTCTTGGTTATTATTTACTTTGTGATAAAATATTCCATTGTATTTTCAAGCACATTTTGGATTTATTGAATTTATTTTTTGTTTCCAATCTTTTTTCATTATGAGGGTAATATTATCTTTTAAAAATAAAAAAAAAAGTGTGTAGGTATTTTGTCTAGAGGTATGTCTGTGAACCACATGCATGACTGAACTTTCAGAGGCCATTGGAGTGTGACAGATTCCCTTAGAAAGTGGAGTTACAGATGGGTACATGACAATATATGGGTCCTGGGAATCAAACTAGCAGTCAGTGTTCTTAACTACTGAGCTATTTCTTCAGGCCCAGGATCATCTTGTTTGGATGTTGATTGGATACAATGTGCCTCATAGAATGTTTTACCTGAAATGCATGCTATTAAGTTGTAAGATTATCTGAATATAATTTATTATTTGAATAATCTTTTCTGGATCTTTCTGGTCAACTTAAAAGGACAATTTCAGGTGTACTTAGAAAAATATTTCAAATCATAAAAGGCATGAAATTTACTTACTATTAAAATTTATGTTTGGTTTTTTGGTTTTTATTTTTCGAGACAGGGTTTCTCTGTGGCTTTGGAGCATTTACCATCCATCAGCCACACCAAGGACCAAGCCCTGATGCCTTTTGGAGACAGAGGTCATGTGACATTGTTTCTTCCTTCAAAGACATTGTTGTTTGAAAAAGGAAATCTCATTGGATGTCAAAATGTCACAAGCAATGTTACTTAAAAATAGGAATTACAAGAGATTTTGTGAAAATAAAACTAACAGAACTTAGTGATTGGATATAGGGTGAAGGACAAGAAGTTTGTAATGACTCCAAACTGCAAAGTTTGCAGTTGACTAGGACATAGGCAGCTGGATAGGAAATAACTGCAGAAAAAAGTGGGACTGTGGGAGGGGGAATGGTGGTGTTTATTTTCTATAGAAACCTCTTAAGTTGAGAGTGGCCAGGGATAACTGAGTGACAGTATTAGGAGGCAGATGGATAGTTAAAGAAAAAGTAACTTATTAGGTGACTGATAAAGAAGATGAAGATAGAAGACAATCCAGGCCCAGTCAAGGACTGTGTTGAGAGGAGATGAAAATGAAAGGCAGTGAATTAGGGGAAGGATGTAGTGATAGATGCTAACCCCACCCACCAATGGGATAGAGAGGTGACTAACACATATATAGGCAATTGATTTGTGCTATAAATATACAACAGGGAAGAATGTCTATTACAAATTGAGCAACTGATAGAGATATGGGTTTCTCAAAATAAGTCATATGAATGGACAATAAATACATGAAAAAATTGTAAATACCACTCAGCATCTGGAAAATTAAAGCAATTCACAGTGAGGCATCACTCCTAGCATGAAAAGAATTCTCAAAAAACAAAAGATAACAATTGCTGGCAAAGATATTGAGAAATGGAAATGTAAGTCTACTTTTGGTAAAATGTAAGCTAGTAAGTCATTATGGAAAACAGCTTGAAGGTCACTTAAAAATTAAAATACTAGAATATATGATCTATTACTCCCACTACTGGATTTCCAAAGGGAGTAAATTCAGTGAAGATACCTCTGAAATGACATATGTATTGCAACAGTATTCATATGAGCCATGGAATGAAAACAATAAAAATACCCATGACTTAATGAACAAACAAAGAAAATGTCATTTATATAAAGAACTATTGAAATATAAAAGGAGGGTTCTGGAAGAAATCTACTGTGTTAAATGAAATAAACCAACCTACAGAAAGACATGCACTGCATAATCACATTCATGTGTCAAAGTTAAGAGTAAAGTATTGAGAGTAGAATGGTGTTTACCAGAGACAGTAAGTATTGAACTTGGTGAGGGGTGGGGAGGGGAAAGACTGATCATCAGATGTAAGGTAAAGTTAGCAGTTAGTGGTTCTGATGTAGTTTTATGTGACAGAAGGACTGCAGTTAACAGTAATGTGTTGTACACCACAAAAGCCAGAAAAAAAGGAAGATTTTACTTTCAAAATGAAGAAAAGATAAATGAAGATATTTAAACATTATGCAAATCCTTCATGTATGAACACATCTCATGATACCCCAAAACAAAAGAGTATGATATATATATATATATATATATATATATATATATATATATATATATATCAAATAAAATGGTAAATTTAAGAGAAAGCCATGCCACAAGTGTTAATCTTAGGATTACCACATGCTACTTAATTTCATCACAGATTCACATCCAAGACAAATGAAAACCCACAGCTCCACCAACAGTTGTTTGTAAATATATAAAACAACTTCATAGAAAAGTGAAACAAAAATAGTTCAATTTTTGTCTGCTTATGAATGGACACATAAAATATGGACTACCTATGAAGTGGCATAGTAATGTCTGTAAAGAGAATATAATATTGATATATGCTAACATGGATAAATTTTGAACACCTTAGGATATATGTAAAATTACTTGAACAGGGGGATTCTAGAGTAACAGAATATATATTAATGAAAGCCATGGGCCGGAAGGTAATGAAGATCCTGACTTAAAAAAAAGAAACAAAAAAGATTGGAAATTAGTTCCATGATGTTGTACACATCGAGAAGAATCTAGAAAAAATCCATTTGCATATTTATGTATAAATTGTATCTCATAAGAAATCATTCCTGAATTGCAAATATCAATTTCCATATTGAAGCCAGATTGGCAGATTCACCAACTTCAGTTGGGGTGAAACGTAGGCATGGCTACAAATAGCCACTTGATAAATTCCATTAAAATTATATTAAAGAACAATGACAGCTTGAACTATCCATCATCTATCTATCTATCTATCTATCTATCTATCTATCTATCTATCTATTCATCCCTCTATCTTGATATATCTATATCTATATTTTGATCTGTCTATGTATTTATCTATCTACATTTTTAAACAAAAGAAATTTGATGATGAGCTTTAGGGATATTGAGGAACTGACACATCAAAAATAAATGAACCTTGAAAGTCTCCAGAGAGGAGGGAGTATTAGTGAGGCATGGGGAGCAGCAGGTGACAGATGGGTTAGAAAAGAAGAAATGGATTATCCATGGAGACAGGCTAAAGTCAGAGAAAAACGTGACCCTGAGGCACACTGGTGAAGAGGGTAAGGGCTTCACACAGGATGACCTCAGTTGAGAAAACAGAGAGATAAACATTTTGTATGAGAGAAAGGTAAGGGCAGTTTCCTATCAATGGTTCTTTTGGATACACAGCAACTAGGTTTTAAAAAAACAACCTTGAAAATGTCATTGGGGCGTGAAAGGTGCTTGCACATACATTGATGACATGCATATATGTATATGAACATCTTAAACCTCATTACTCAACCAGGCTTTGCAACTTCAACCTGACAAGGGACCTAACACCTCTAATTATGTCAAGGTATGAAGAGTGAGTCAATTACACGTTATGCTGTGCCATTGTACATTCTGAGGACTGGTTATCTTCAGCTTTTAAAAGAAAAAGAGAAGATTTACCTTTGATTCCGGGACTGCAAGCCCAGCAGACTATGCAAAAGTTTCTCTTTACAACCAAGGAATAAAGATTATATAAAAATATATGGACTCAATTTCAAGATATATTTTTTGCTTCTTCTTAGTTGATTAGCAATATAGTCTCAATGAAACTCAAGCTTATAATTTAGAAAATGTGACTAAAATATTGACTTTGCTATAGATGAACAGTGAAATCAAACAGGTTAATATATTTCAAAGTGTATTAAAACTGAAGTATCAATTAGTATTTTTCCCTGCAAAAATTTGAAATCATAAATTTTCCCTAGAGGTTATCATTTCTTTCAGTGTTTGATACTACAAATTTGAAAATTACACTTAGATTTTTATATTGACTTTGCCAAATAGGTATATAGGCTGTAATTAATGGACACAAGTATACTGTCATTCCTCAAAGTTTACTTAATATTTATTAAATATTTTTTACCCTAGATTTTCTATAGGTGAATGTCCTATTGGATGCACTTTTGTACTTTAATACAATATGTCTTGTGCCATTTAAAAAGCTTACATTTTAATCTCCTTTGGGACTATGTGGGCTGGAGGGTTGTCTGTTATGAATGTATTTTTTTTAACACACATGATCCTTCTTAAGCTGTGGGTTATCATATTTTCACAAAATACAAATATAAACAATATTTTCTCTGTCCAAGGCTTGTTGTGTGTAGAAAGAATGTCAAAATATGCCCATAGAATAAAAACAGTACAAACATGTACTGCATGTATTTAAATGACAGCAAAAGAAGGAAATGCGAGTGGCTAGTAAAACAGTAGAAATGATAATTCATATTGAGTAATGTTTAACATACAACACTTCTAATTCTCCATCCTTATATATGCCATCTCACTTCATTTTTAAAATATATTCTTTTGTCATAGATGAATAAGCTGAGGCTCAGGGTACTTAGTTTGTGTGTCCATGCTATTTTTAGTAACTATTTGATTATCTATCTAACAACGATTTGACTTTCCTTAGAAGATGGTGCCTCAAAAGTTATTAACCAGTTCATTCAAGACATTTGCTAGAGAAAACATAACTATCTAAGATGGAAAAAGTATTAATAAACATTGATCACAATCAAACACAAAATAGTATCACCTACTAATATCATAGTGCTATGTGGTATGTTTGATGGGGCTGGGATTAAGTTGCCATGTAAAATAGAGGGTACCTTGTAAAATATAAAATAAATGATATTTTTGATATCTAAATTTGGTGACCTAAGTTAAAAGTAATATTAAAGATTATGTCACTAGGATATTCTTTCCAAAGTAAGGGTAAACACGACTATGTATCTCATTAATGGAATAAAATCTTCATTAAGTCTAAAGTTGTCTTATCTATATTCAACACATTAGCCAAAACAAAGTGACTTGAGGTCTTGGGATTCTTTCCGATGGCAGTAGTAACTCAGGTTATACACGGATGGGCAAGGCTCGTGGCACACAAGGAAGAAAAATGTCTCTGAAATATGGCAAACAAGAAAAGCAAAGGAAAAGTTTCTTGCAGAGTACACCATCTACCTTCTCGCAGTTGGAGGCAAAGATGATAAAAATGCAAGACTTTGCTTCTCCATTCATCCTTGGCCAATGATGTTACTTAGTAGCCAGTACCCTGAGGCAAAGATCATGACCCTGCTTGGCACCTGCAGAAGGCCTTGCTCTGGTGGATCTAAGGAAAGAGCCTTGAGGCAGTAAGCCCCTGCCCATCACTCAGACACCCAGGAGGCTGATTCCAGCAGAAAAGAGAGATGGGAGGACAAAATCATAAGTGTATGGAGATAGGTGAGTTCGAATTCTCCATAAGAAGGCTACTAAAGTGAGAATTAGTGTTCTTAGAGAGGAAATAACAGTCAAAGCCCAGTGCTGCCTTGTCTAGTATCTGTACGTCTCATTGCTATTAGGAGGACCTAAAAATAACTCACTTCTCATTCAGATGGAAGCAGATCATTGACAGTTCTCAGAGCAATGGAATAATGAACCCTGAAGTTCACTGAATAATTTTCAGTGAGGAGCTTCAATTAGTTCAATCTTTCTAAACAAATGAATGAACTATAAAATGCAATCATAGAATTGTGTATTTTTAGTTTATTTGAAATGTAAGTCATGAAAAATATGTACATGCATATAAACACACACACACAAACACACACACACACAGAGAGACAGAGAGAGAGAGAGAGAGAGAGAGAGAGAGAGAGAGAGAGAGAGAGAGAGAGAGAGATCCATCATCTCTGTCTAACATTGTAAAGCTAATTCCTAAAGAAAAATTTCAGAGTACTTGGGCAAACTCACTGTAGGACAGGAGCCAGGTATTACCATTTTGGTTCCAGCTACTGTATTTTGGTTACATTCTCATTATCACATATTAACATTATAATACAAGTATTCTTTTGAGCAAAGTAAGGTACAAGATAATGGTATAATATCCATGATCTCATTACAACAACAACTGCATTGATATAACTAGTATGGAATTTTCTGGTGTTTCTCCTTAAAATTATTTGTCAAGTGTCCTGGATTTGTAGCCATTTAGCTCAAGAAATAAAATGGTTAAAAGATAATTCTGAGTGAAAATCATTTATTTTACTTAAATCTATGATATATATTTGTGCAAATATGCATGTAAACTTGCAAAACACCTCCCTGCAAAATGATGCCCATTATTTGATATGAGCAACTGTGAATTACTTTATAATAAAGTCCAGTAGGGCTCCTTGTTTATATGAAATGTCTTGATAGACATTTGTTTGTATGAAATGTCTTGATAGATCCTAGTGGTGACCATTTGTGTCTTTAATGTTTGGTTTCCCATGCAGGATTCAATGGATCAATTAGATTAAAGCCTGAAGGTGTGGTACAGCGACTGGAAAACCAGGGAAAAAAGCAAGGGTCACTGGAATTAGTACAGCCAGTATTCTATGAGAAAAGTGAGCTTACTTCATGGCCATATTTACAAGGGGAATACACCCAATTATTTTTAACACCTGGCCAATCTTCACATTTCAAGACTAAAGAGCATAGATTGACACGCAAAACAAGAAACAGAAAAACAAAACAGATGCTTAGTTTAAAAGCATATTTCCTTAGACACTTCTAAACTGGTGAAGCATGGATAGTTTACCCAGTTCCAGCTCTATGGGATGTAACTTGCATGCTAGTGAAGAACACAGTGTTCCCAACACTCAGTATCTAAGAAAGCATTTTGCATAGTTGTTCCTTTACAGATCTCTAAACTTTTTGCTGAAATAGTAGCAACATATCATCATATTTAAGACATATTACCTTTATTATGGTGGAATAAATGTGTTTTACCCATGAATTATCCACAACAGTATCACTTATGTATGTTCATTATTTTCAAAACTCAAAATACAAGCAAAGAAATAAATCACTGTTGTCCTAAATCTCCTCATTAAAACTTTTGGTAATTTTAGTCTGCTTAAGGAACAAGAGAGTCATTCTCTGGTCTGTCTTTAAATCATGAGTTTAGAGAAATAATCTAAAAATATAAGAATTTTGCTAGTGAGCTTAAGAATTTATTTAAAGGAATTTGGGAGTTGGTTTGAGAGCTGGTTTGGCATTGATAATGTGCACTGCTCTTGAAGAAGACTGGAGTTAGTTTTCTATCAAGGGACTCAACCATGTGTAACTCCTACTCTATGGCCATTTAACAACTCTGGCCTCCACTGGTACCTGAACTCACATGAACACACACGCATACACACACACACACACACACACACACACACACACACACACACACACACACACACACACACACAGAGAGAGAGAGAGAGAGAGAGAGAGAGAGAGAGAGAGAGAGAGAGAGAGAGAGAGAGACTTTAAAAATACTTCTTCAAAATAATGTATTAACCTAAAAAGGCAATTGTCATTCAGACCCATTTGAGGTCTTTTAACTAAGAAAATCATATTCATGTTAAAGATCTTTGAATATTTTTTGATGTATGTATGCTTAAAGAACAATTATGTTAAACAAAAAAAGCCAGGCATTGGTGGTGCATGCCTTTAATCCCAACACTTGGGAGGCAGAGGCAGGAGGATCTCTGTGAGTTCAAGACCAGCTTGGTCTACAAGAGCTAGTTCCAGGACAGCCTCCAAAGCCATAGAGAAATCCTGTCTCGAAAAATCAAAAAAGAAAAGAAAAGAACAATTATATATACATTTAGGCAATATTTATTAAGTTTCAAGTCACCAAAGCACACTATGCTCAATTCTTTTTTTTTTCTTTTTTTAATTTAAATTAGAAACAAGCTTGTTTTACATATCATCAATTCCAGTTCCCTCTCCCTCCTCTCATCCCTTGCCCCCCCCACCATGAAATAACCCTGTATCCCATCTTCTTTCTGCTCCCCAGGGAGGGTGAGGTCTTCCATGGGGTATCTTCAACGTCTCTTCTTTCATGTGGGGCAGGACCTAGGCCGTTCCCTGTGTGTCTAGGCAGAGAAAGTATCCATCTATGTGGAATGGGCTCTCAAATTCCATTCGTATATTAGGGATAAATACTGATCCACTACTAGAGGCCCCATGGATTGCCCAGGCCTCCTACTGACACCCACATTCAGTGGGTCTGGATCAGTCCTATGCTGGTTTCCCAGCTGTTGGTCTGGAGTCCATGAGCTCCCCCTTGTTCAGGTCAGTGGTTTCTGTGGGTCTCTCCAGCCTGGTCTTGAACCCTTTGCTCATCACCCCTCCTTCTCTGCTACTGGATTCTAGGAGTTTGGCTTCTTAGAAAATCCATTGGCATTTAGTTTAATTCTACTATGTTAGATTTTTCAGACTTTTCTAACATTGGAAATTAGAATCATTTTCAGTGAGTTACTATAACTTGGTTTTATCTTGAAAAGCTTAATGGCTGAGCCATATCACTTGCTAGTTTTGCATTTCTCCTAATGCTATTATTGTGATAATCCTTTTAGAGTGCCTGAATTTGCAGACAGTTCCACAGAGGACGTGAGCATGTTCTTCCACTGTGTTCTGTGCTGCCAGGTGTCACTGCTTTTTGTTTTTGCTAAATTTGGATGACTATTTCTTCTTTCCCTTATGAGAAATTGAGGTTTTAATACACAATGTGCCAATATTGTTGGAAAGTGCTTCTGATGCTTCTTATAAAAATTAGTATCTATATTGGGTGAATTCTACATGATCAATAAGGAGAACTATATTAAAATAGATAAAAGCACAAACAATGTCATTGACACAATGGACCTAGTTATGTCTTTCCATGACAGACAATATATTAAAATTTCTTTCAAAAACTGGCTTCAATTAAACAACATGTATAGCTTCTGCCCAAAGGAATAGTTCTTTAAAATAAATAGTTTAACTGTGCATTTTATGCAAATACTTTCCCAGTCCAAAGTTTCTCTTCTTTAAATGAATTATTTTTGACTTCTTATCAGAGGAGAACCTATGAAAGAATGCTTATGAAGACTAGACAGTTAAACTGGTAATTAAAACTTTATTACACAGGTTTACTTGGTGGAGATGCTTGAGACTCTTGGGGGAAATCCCAAGGCCTTTGTGCCAAATGCCCTTTTCTCCCAGTGTCTCAAAAGATATTAAGTCTCTCATAGAAGGGGGATTTTCTTGTCCCCGTGCATACTCCTTATGATTTCACAATGACCTATTTAAGAGCAACACACTTTCTCAGAGTGGATGCATCTTGGCCCTGTCTTGCAATTATCTTCATTTACATAAGTGGCATCTCAGATTACCATTCACTAGAGTGGAACAATGCAGCAGTTGCTCCTATCATCTTTATCATGAAGTTAAGCCATTTCACTGGATCCTGATACATGCTGTTGTTAAGTCCCTTGACATTTCTACTGCTATCACGTATCTGCTGTTAGAGAAGAATGCTTAATGCCAGAATCTACTGCCAGTAACTCAATGTCTGAGCCCAATACCAAGTCATTACAAAGTCTGGGACACTTGTAACACAAGTGAGGCACTCTGAAATTTGAGGACAAATCCAAAATACACACTCAGAACTCTCCTATGAGTCCACAGCCATGGAAATACTATTAAAAAAGTAAAGAGAAGGGTATTGTTGGCATTTCACCCAGCCAACACTAAGACACTCGCTATCTGGGACTCTATGGTTGTGTTAGCTCCTTGGACATTTATTATGAGCTCTTTGGTCCCAGCTATGCCATGCACTATGTGGTGAATACAGAACAAGCAATGTGGGGCAGTATAAACAACACCTTCAACATGTCCATCCACGGGACACTCACCATTCTGTGAAATGAAAAGTTTCTATAAAAATGAATTAGAAGTGGGCTCCAGGAAAGCAAAGGTAGCCAGCAGAGTACAAGGAAGTGGGAAGGATGTCAGTGAAGAAAATAGGGACAAAGAACAGCAGGATGTTTTTAATTCTTTCACTTGTATGGCAACTTCCTGAAGAATGCTTTTAAAAAAAAACTAACAAAATCCTTAATTCAAAATTTTAAAGGTTTAAAACTCGACAGACCTCTGGGTCAAAAATACTACTTTTTGTTATATATAACTCTTAGAAAACTCTATTTTGGTTATACCTCAGTGTCTACATAT
The DNA here is from genome assembly GCF_003668045.3 of Cricetulus griseus. Taxonomy (NCBI): domain Eukaryota; kingdom Metazoa; phylum Chordata; class Mammalia; order Rodentia; family Cricetidae; genus Cricetulus; species Cricetulus griseus. The sequence continues at coordinate 211,067,014 of NW_023276806.1, forward strand.
CACTGTTAAATATTGTTTAGATTAAGCCAATCAACTCACCTTTAGGAAGACATATACTAATAAAAATAGCCATATAGAAAATGAAAATAATATACTAGTATCTCCTAAATGTCTTTGGATATATATTTCATGAAAAATATTATGCAAAATGTTCACTATGCTTAAAGTGGGTTATATTTGATTATATTTGCAATTCTAAGCAAGCTAATATGAAAGCCAGGAGAAAAAATAACAAATGAAAGAGATTCTTTTCATGAGTTACCTGAGATATTTACAAAATTGCATTAAAAATGACAAAATTGTCATCTACAATGGTTACAACCTAATAAGGCATTTTAAGATAAATTTAAGCAAGGACATAAAAGTTGTTTGCAGAATAAATGATAAATCATTTAAGAAGGAAACTGAAGGATGAAATCTAAAATATTACAAGCTAAGAAAGAATATCCCATATGAGTGTTTAAAGAACAACAAAAATTCAATGATATAAGATTCTTAGTTATATTAGTTGAATTTCACCTTTAAGAACTAGTTTACTCTGTACATTTATGCATGAATAAAACTTTAGAAAAAATATAAAATTACTGAATTTCAAAGGCTCTTGTATTTAAAATTTATAGTTTTATCAAGACATATTTTAAGTGACACATTTCTTCATGTTTACAAGTTACAGCATGATATGTTGACTCTTGTATAAATTTCAATAATAAAGTAAGTATAATTAGCATACTCATTGGCTTAAACTTTCATCTTCATCATGAATATGATCAAGTATTTTGAGCTTTATAATACATATAAATGGCAAATGGGCAAATGTTCAATGTGATTCCTCACTAGAGAACTGCAAAACATAACTGCAATGAGACCACTTCATCCCAGAGGAAACGGCTTTGTCAAAAAGACAAAAGTTATATAAATCTCCAAATGATATGGAGAATGTGGAGAAATGACAAAGTCATGTACTGTTGTCAGGAATATTTGGTGTAATCCTTATGGAAAATGGTATGGGAATTTCTTATAGAAAAAGTCACTTGGAATAATAGTCATATCCAACATTTCAATACTGGATATATACTTGAATAAAATGCAATCAGCGTGTTGAAGAGATACAGGAACAGGCTTGACCAAGTCTATAGAAATACTATTCTTAAGAATTAACTGAAATGTCTGATAAATGACTTAATTCTGTTTGCAGTGGGGTTTAAGTGTGTCCTCTTTTTGAAAGTTCTTGAAGTTATTCTTTTAGCAGCTGTGTATGAGGACAATTGTTCTATTAGATAATTTAGTTGTAATGGCCATCGCCCCATCTGTTTTTATATCATTACTAATTATAACTTAATTAATTGGTCAATGTGTGAGAAGTAAGTTGTCTCCTGTTCATTCATTAGATCCATGTCTTTTCCTTACTCATTGCTAAAATGATAGGAGTGGAATTAAACTTCTGAAAATAAGAGGTAATGGAAGGAAAGCTCAGGAAATTCCCCAGTGTATATGTAAAAAAAATACCTAGAGGGTTTAAAGAATTTTTCCAAGCCCAGGCCTTTGAATTATGTTAATAAATCAAGAACCCTGAGGTTTTCTTTTCTTTTACTCATCATTCCACCTAGTTTAAGAGTGTAAACACAGAAATAAAACTATGACCTTTAAACAATTGAGACTAACTTTCTTATTCTTCATCTGTTTCCTCAAAGATGCCATCCCTACCTTGAAATAATATTCTTAGTCCATTCCACACTCTCTAGAATATCATAAAACAATGGGCAGAGCTGGGACCTGCTTCTGGGTTTATGTTATAAACTCTGCCTCTCAGCATCCATAAGAGGTCCTATACGGAGCATTTATCTCTGTCCCATTTGGCCTCTCCACAGCCTCAGTGACCTGGGTTCAGGCAAAGCCATGTTGAGACACTCTAACTGCATTACTGCATTACATTTCGTCAGGAACAAGTGTCTGAGAGTTGGCATGAGATCATTACAACATTGTTTCCATGGGAACACAAATGCCTATTTCTGAACAATCAGCTTTGAAATGGTTGTGCACTGCAAGGCCTAAGAGTAAGTTGGGGACAGACTGTGAGAGAATCTGGGTTAATCAAAGGATTGAAAAACATATTTCTATCATATCAAGGCCTGGTCCCCTCTGCTCAGTTTGTGAAGCTCTCATACTCACCATCTGGGAAAGCTCATAAACAGGCACTAGAACATGAATTCATCAAGTATAAGCTAATAACCAATTATATGAAAAAATACCTAAATAGTACAGAAGTCATAGCCTTAAACTAGCAAAATGGTTAGTAGATAAATTAATAATAAATGTACACAATGAGACTGAATTCCTACTAATTTTCCACTAATTTAACATTTACCTTTAGCTGTTGTTTATAAAATGCTTTTTTCTAGGGAGAGAAATTAATATTTTCCCCCCAAATTAATTTACAACTGAATAAAATACTATGGGCTGGATACACAATTATGCATGATGAAATTTTAACAATTAAACATGACCTTAAATTCATAGAATGAGCTTTCAAGAGAAATATAATGTAATGAAAAGCTGGCTGGAAACACCACAGTGGGATACTCTTCTTTAAACTTATTAATGAATTATGAATTTAGTGTACTCTTAGTAAGAACAAATTTCTATATGTAGCAACACTGTGTAGCCATCAACCCTTGAAGTTCGGCTTCACCTCTACTGCAATCTGATATATGTCCTAAGGCAAGTTGTTTGATAAATCCTCCTCTAAACACTCCGGTAGTCTTTGGTGATTTTCTGAATTCATTCCTCCTCCCTCTCCACTTACTCAGTGATGCAAATGCTTTCTGTGGAAGAATTCTTTCTTTGATTCGTTTCTTCCTTCATTGCACCTGCATAAAACTAGTTTTTATCAAGAGATAGCAAGGAAATGTCAGCATATATTTTTTAAAAGCAGATTTTATTCTGTCTTTATGTCTATTGGATTTGAGGTTTTATACTTGCCTATGGAAAGTTTGAACTTCAGGAAAAGTTTGAGATTCTAAAGTCAGCCTGGTAGCTTATGGATATGCAAAATTAGTCCTTAGGCAGAGGCCAAGTTAAATACAAATTATACCTCTATTCCAATTTTTATCATCCTATTTCATTTACTATCAACTTTCAATCTGTTTAGTCTGCTTTGCTTTACCAACTCTTAAAGACCAAATAACTGACACAGCTATGCAGAAATTGATTGAATGAAACAGACAGAGGCTTTCAAAAATTTAAGCTGAAGGAAGCACTAAGGCATCGGTGATGGGAGGAAGTTTTGGTCTATGTGCTAGCAACCAGGATAGCTTAGTTAAATTGAGCTGAAAATTCTGGTTTAGCTCATACTGAGATATACAGGTTTCAAACAGACGCTGCATCCTGGATCTCATAGTTTGTAAGTCACAAAAACAATTAGGACTAAATAAATTGTAACCTCCCTTTCTTCCCTTCTTCATCAAATGATCATCCTCTTCCAGTTGTCGTCTGCTTTCTTTTTGTTCTTTACTTCATGTAGTAACTAGGCTACTTCTTAACCACGTTCTCATGAGTTCTCATCACTGAATCCTAATGTGCTTGGGAACATTTTTACTCTGGGATTTTCCTTCTCATCTCATTCCCTCCTCCCTAGCTTCAGGATTTTGCATATCATCTGTAAGAGACAGTCCACAGATGTGTTTTCATGCCCCTGGTGAACTCACTGTCTATGGCCATCTACACGTCTTGATCATGCCCTTTGGCTTACAAATTAAAATACACATGAACTGTATATTACCAAGTGCTACCACCAAATAAAACAAGCCATTGCAGCCCTTCTGTTCTCTCTCAATCCACCAGTTTGGACAAATACCATGTGCTACAGTCTTTCTTGATTCTGTTTGTCCTTTGCATGCCCACATCAAAGCCTGCGCAAAGCATCGGGAATGCATGAATATTTGTTAAACCTCATGACTGCCACTGCAAACAGCCTCATCCAAGCTCTCATTATTTCTCTCTGGACCTTTCTAGGTATTTTCCCATTTTCTCCTTTCCATATTCTTCATCATATTTTGCACATGCAGGCAAAGTAAATCTTTTTAAAAGTTAAGACATCATTTCAATTTCCTTTTCTAAGACCTTCAAGGACTTCCTATCTTTCTTGAATAAAATTGTACATAAACTGGCCAATTGCTGCCTGTAAGACTGAATTTCACAGTCATTTGCTCATTCTGCTCCAGGCAAGCTAAGTCTCCTTGAAAACCATAAATTTAGAAAGGGTGCTCCCATCTTACACTGTTCCCTCTGCCCAGAATCCCTTTGATACATAAAGCTTGCTTCCACATATACTGTGCTATCATGCTCCTTATCAAAGATGTCTTATTGACCGCCATAGAAAACAGTACATTTCTACAACTCTATCACAATGGCTTATGATTTTCTTCTTTGCAGAATTATTAACTGTCTTTTAATGTGCTGTTGCTTATTAGGTATTAGCTAGACTATGAAACCATAAAAACAGATGTTTTTACATACCCATCTATACACATGTATGTACACATCACAGAACCACTCCACAAACAAAAATAGTACATTGGAACATAGTTGGTGTTAAATATTTGTTAAAAGAAGGTATCAGTATGCACACTACAAATACTAGATTTCTCCAACCCTGTACTTAGTATGAGATTTTTCCAGTACTCAATTTAGAGTGAGAACTTTATAAACAAAAGAACTTGTTCTTATCTTTAAATCTTCCTATGCACTCAATTTTGATGAGGCTAGATGGAAAGATCCCAGCCTTTACCCCAGTAAAAACAATCTGTGAGAATCTCATTTAATTTATTCTGACTGCTCTCCCCTAGCCAATGCATCTCTAAGTCTTGCTTTTGCTGCCTCCTATAATTTTATCGGTATTATCCTTATGACCATGACCAAAGATTCAGTCTCAGCTCTCACCTCTTGATGACCTATCACAGGAACCTACTATCTCAGCATCAAATTTTTATACTTAAGACTTAGATCCAATTAACCCATTTACAGTTGTCATTCTCACTTGTTTATGACTTATCTCTCTCCAAAATGGTATTATCAGAAATAACAATGTCAGAGATCTAGCCTTTGGGTCCCTGCTCCTTCTCTGCTTTATTGAACCGCTTATGGGATCAATAGAGACTGGTCTAACTCTGTATCACCTTCACATTTGCACAAGCAACTTGGGATCCACTTGTGCCCAATCAGTGAGGCCACATGTAATTTTATAACTGTACCACCAATCCTGTGCCGGGGAAGACTCCATAAGTTTTATATGTTCACTTATTCCTAGTTCTTGGTACTGAAATTCATGTGTCCTGGCTTAACGTGTTTGAGATGTGAATGGAAGACTTCATTTTCATCTTGGTGATCCTTGTGCCAGGGAGAGCTATTATTTTTCTGTTCTTGACTTCCTTTTGCATATTTGTCAAATCCCTCCTCATCTTTCAGGACTATGCTTGTATTTCACTATGTTACATGGTTTACTGACGTTCCCAAGCAGAAAAAAAGTACTCCTTTATTACCCCATACCTTATCCACTATCCAGCATATTTAAAATGACATTTTAATTATTTAACAATATAAGCATCTTTTAAAAGTGCATATGCTCTCAAGAGTGAGGAATGTGTTGTATTTACTCATGTTCATATTTCTAGCACCTGGGACTGCTCCTGGCATACAGCTAATACCTTATGTCTTGCATGAATGCTAAATGTTACCTTTTGTTCTTAGGTTTAATGAAGTTATATCTATCTCTGTGGCAGAGAATTTTACTTGTGAACACAATATATATTGCCTCATTTTTTCTGACTAATAGAAAGATAATTGTGTTAGAGAAGGCAATGTATCCTGGTGAAAACTAATTGTACTGTCTCCTTTAAAAGTTCGGTGCCTATGGGACACAGTTATAAATGATAAAAGATTAGTGAAAATCTACATGGGACTTTGCTCTTCCAATAAAGGTATTCTTTTTTGTCCTCTGCCCTTTTCTTCTTCCATGTATTGGGGCACAGTCTTGGGAGTCTTGCCATTACAAAGGATCAGGCAAGAGTATTACCAAAAAGTTCAGTAATGGCTTGTTCCAGCCAGTCACTGGCAGTATATGATAACATGCAGGCTTCTCTGTTTTATGCAGAAAAAATTAATTTCCTAATTTGTTTATGTCTCAGATTTTAATCTCTCATTATCCATGAGATAAGAAATATATTTACAATTCTGAGATCCAGTTCTATTTCAACTTTTGATCTAATAAGTATCATCATTCTTGTGTACACAATGGTGAAATTGCATCCTGGAAAACACAACACAATTATGAATACATGAATAGTCCTCCTGAAGACATTGCCTTGAACAACTCCACTCCTACATGTAAAGATAGTTTTCAAGAGAAATTAGTAAAGGGATTCAAACTCCTGAAAAGAAAGCAATTAGATAGGAGTTTTAATAGACTTTTCATTTTGTTGAAATCTGTATGTAGCTCCTTAGTAGTTGTTGCAAAAGTTTGTGTTTTGTTTCTTGAAGTAGGAAAATAAATCTTAGTCTATAGGGTTCTATTACTTTCAAGGAACCATAGATAACTTTGCTTTGACTTTTAGGCTTCAACTATACTTTAAAAAAACTATTGATAATTATAAGTCTTAAAGAGAATATTGTAAACCACTTTATATCTTCATTATGAAATGGCAGGCCTTTTCAACTTTTAGATATGTAATGTTAAAAAAACAAGACATTCTCTATAGATACATGCTTTTATGAGAGGCACAGGCACAAGCTTCAAATGAAAATATCTTTTTGATAAGATTTCCCCTCAGAACTTTCTTACATTTACCAAGCTCATTTACTGAAGAAATCCTATTGAATACTGACCACTGTGTATCTTTTTTAATGCAATCAGGCCAATCCTGAAGACCTAAGACATTTGACCTCATGCAGTACTTGAAATGATTATGTAAACATTTGAATTTTAATAAACATGAAAAGTATGTGGAATCTCTGACAGTGTTGAATAGATATCCTTAATAAATTGATCTCCATAAAAAGTATAAGCATAGTGAGTTCAAGTGGATGTGAAAAAATGATTATTTTAAGTTGAGGACTTCATGATTTTTTCAGTATCATTATGTTGTGATTACTCATACATGGGGCTTTTGTCCTGTTTCTGCTATTCTTCATTCAGTATGAATGAACATGTACCAATGTAAATCATATGTAACAGAATACCACAGCTACTAAAGATTTTAAGGTCATAAACAGTATTAACTCTTCGGGAATTGCCAGAGTAGAAACAAAATAAGTAAGCAAGAAAACAACAAAGGTCAGAATAGTATCAATTTACCGAAGTTCATACAGCAACAAAAATATCTCAAACTCATGATCATATCATTTTGGGCTGAGTAAGGCAATCTGCTTTGCTTTTCTTCTCTATATATTTACTATTCAGTTGTTACTGATCATCAGTTAAATAATATATGTTGTAAATAATAATCAGTTTCTAGTTTTGCTTTTAATATTGGAAATGGAAGTAGCAAAGAAAATGTTATAGATTTTAAAATGTTCAAAGCAGCAAACTAAACTTTTTCTTGATTTCAAGCAAGCTTTGACAGAACACAAACAAAATATCACACATTTTCCCTCTTTTGTCTAAATAAAAAGCAAAGATTTTAACTAACACAGAAAACCTACTTCAATAACTATATTCAATTATATACAGTCAAGAATTTCATTAACAATGTCTAGTCCAATATTATTTGACAAATTCAGAGAAAACACTCATTATTTATCCTATCTTAAATGCAATGTTTTGTATTTTGTATTGTACTAATTCATTTTTATACTAAATTGTATTACCAACACAAACCTATCCTTTTATATCTTTAAAATACAAATTGAGCTATTACAGACACCTTCTGGAAGTATATGCTTTGGAAAATCAAGCTGACTCCAATGTTGTGAACTACAGGCCAACAACATACAAAAGGGCTATCACTTTTCTTTTGTCTCCTATACTGTCTCCACTATAACATTAACCCAATAAAATGAGATAAAACCTCAATATAATTTTGATCACACATACCCCCAAGTTAACTGTAAATATATGTAAAACAATGCATATTTGTAATCCAGGAAAACTGGTTTAAAAAAGAAAAGCTGTTGGAAATAGACTCTTAAAAGAACTTCTAAGATATTGTTAAGGGCTTCTGAGCTACTTCTGAAATCACTAGACAGTACAAACCTAAGTGCTGATTTTTCTTGTAAAGTGATTATCCTATTATTCAATCTTTAACTCTAAATACTGCTAACATAATTCATAAAATGATAGATAAATGTGCATATACAATTAAATTTCTGCATTAAAATAATAGGAAAAAGGGTGCAAAAATCAGAAATAATGAAAAGCCTAACATTTTAAGGTAATTCAAATTCATTAATTTCAAGTAGATATAGCAACTTGAACACTTAAGCTAAGTGTTGCCGAGTAGAAATCCCGCTGACCTGCTTTAATTAACAGAAAAGAATAATTTGTAATTAGCACATTATTTATGAGAGTGAGTGCCCCTACATGAGTTCAAGTGTTTGAAAACAATTTGAATCTCTAAAATCTCCCATAATCTTGATTTAATACATAACCTATTTAATTAATCAGGTTTGTTATATAAATCGGTGAGATTTTTATTTCAAAAAACAAAAGAAAATATCCATGAAGCTATTACATATGAGGCTAAAGAAATAAGTTAGAACAGTTTGAGGACAGACATGCAGACATGAAAATTCAGCTGCGTGTTTCAAATTGATAAATAATGATCTCATGCTTAAAGTACATTAGTTAATTTCTAGTTAGAAGCAGCTGAATTAATTATCTACTCCAGAGATGTAGAAACTTTGGGTTCAGGATTGTTTACTAAAGAAAAATAACACTGAAGTTAAGACTGAGTGAGTTTCTGAGCATTTAAAAAAATCAATCCCAAATGCTTTTAAACAACTCATTTAATCTCTGTCTACCTGAAAGAATGGGTCACAAAAAGGTCGGAAGCATGGCCACATGATTCTAAACATCTGGATGAAACCTGAAAATTGTATCCATACATCACATATATGGAAAACATCTGTCTATTTGCATAATTTATTTAGTTTTCATCTTGATGCATATCATGTTGACACACTATTCTCTTTGGAGTGAATACTGCTGCTATGTCTTCTCAAATATTTTAATAGGTAAATTACAGCTTTCTCTTATTAAAAGACAAAGTGTGTCGGCCATTTTACATATGCCAGTAGACTACATCTTCAAAATGGGTAAAATATGGTAACAATATTTATAATGTTGACAATATGAGCAAAACGCCTTGGTAAATATACTGTGTTACTGAAATCATTCAATTTCATAACCAAATTTTGCAACTACTCTTTTCATAGTGATGTGTGAAAGATGTGACAATAATATCATAATGTGTCAATCACATGAAAATTTAAGTGAAATAAACTGATGTCGTTTTTCAAGGTAAGTACACAGAAGAGAAAGGAGTAATCAACAATTCTGAAAATAAAGTTGAAAATAATCAATATAACACTTAAAATAGAAGTGCAGATAATTGGACTCAAAAGTAATTTAAAAATTATAGAAATTAAATGATTCCACAAAGTATAGAAAAATGAACTCTGCTCTTTGTACATGAGCCTATATATGAAAATTTATAAACTACACATTTTTGGGAAATGCATTACCACTTTAGAACTCTTATTTTAATGTTTTTCTGAATGTATTTCCTAACCATAATATTTGGCAATTTGATTTTCACAAAATTTTAACCATTTTTTTTCTGTTCTGTTTAGGAGTAAACAAAAGTTCTCTATTTAATTGACATGATTGTTTATTCCTCAAACCAATAACATTTATTCTTATTTGAGCAATAAATAGAGAAACATAAAAACAAGAAACTAAAATAAAAATAAATAATAAACTAAGTGACAAACAACCAGCACACACACAACAGAGCATGGTTTACTTACTAATTGACTCAAAGCAGAAGAAAATGGTCTAGATTTTGGAAAAAAAATTTCAATATTGTATAAAATGTAATTTTGATTTAGATTAACAAACAAAATGAAATTCGAATTAAATATACTCAAATGTAAATAAAACAAAGTCTTAATATCCGGAAAGTTACATGAAGGGTGACAGAGCACAATAGTCAAACAGGGTATTTTTAATATTTTATGTTTATGTCAAATATATTATGGAATAGACTCAATCCATAACTCTAGCATCAGGGTTGTTGATCCTGATTTTACATCATTAGTATGTGATCTATGCATTATCGTTTTCAACAGTATTATATGAATATAGAAATTTCTGCACATTTTCACATAATAACATAATTAAAATGCTTAGGATATTTAAATCCGCCTAAAATTAACTATCTTAGATAATTAAATGAAAGTACTATTTTGTTATGTCAAATTTGCTGTCATTTAAACTTAAAAAGAAAAACATATTGGAAAAAATGTATAAAATTAGCAAATAGAGCCAGGATATATTTTTCTTGAGTCAAAACTGATCCAATAAACTTCCGAGAAAGAATGCAGTAACACAAAAAAAGCACAATGGAGTTTCTATGCGCTGCTCTTGGCTCTGCCATGGCCGGGTGGAGGAAAGGAGTTTCACTCCTGTTGTTTATTGATTTTCTAGATTAAGAATCCCAGTGAGAGAATTGTAACAGACAACCATAAAATTATTTTTGGTGTGCTTATTTGCCTTTCCCTTGCATCTATTTGGCCTGTGCCTGTAGACAATTATGCGTTCTAGCCTAGACTCAGGTGCTAATAATGAAGGACAAATAGAATCATATGTGTAAACTTCCCCTTCTGATGAAAATTTATATTAACTTTCTGCCACTGTAAACAGAACTGCATAGCTCAGCGTCCCTGATGAATTGGTGATGAATTCAGTCATTTATATCCCAGGAATCTGTGCATTTATGGGAAAAGATGAAAACCGTCTGTATTGTGTAACCTTGCACTTTTTGAGTAAGAAAAAGAAAACAGCAGCCTGTTTAGTTCATCACTTAAAGTGTGTAAATTTCAGCTCAAATACCAGATTTCTGCCTGACTCAGTCAGCCTCCACTTTGGGGATCTGTGCCAATGTAAACAAGCCAAACAGCGAGGAGCACCACGTTATCACTACAACTGTGAACTCCGACGCTTTCAGCCTTCCATAAAGATTCTTAAGAATATCTTTACAGCACAACAGAATCTTTGTCATACATTCAAGCAGGACAGTTTGGCATCTCCATCAGAGAAAAAAGTAACTTGGGATAAATGAGGGCACAGTGAAGCCTTTTTTTACTAAAACATTCTTGTATATTCTAAACCTGTACTCCTAAACCACCGACAGATTTCTTTTCTACCCAAACTTTTCAAAGATAACTTAGATGAATGATCACAAAGATAAAGAATAATTGTAAAAAATCAAAATTCTTTTAAGTAACTAGGGCTTAACACTAACAACATACGCCTCATGTATATTGTAAGACAGAAAATCACAATGTTTATATGTATTGTTTTTACTAAAGTTCTTTTCATTTTGTCATCTTGATATAAACATCTAAGTAAACATATCATGAAGTGTGTAATTGTATAAATATATTGATGTTGTGCAAAAACCTACCAAACTGAACAGTAAAGAAGCCTATGCCTCAACTCAAACATTCTTCAGAGGCTCCAGAAGAGATGGGGGAAACCCAAGTTAAGATAGGAGATGGCTAAAACTCTTGTTGGCAAGTTACAGACATTAACCTTGTACCTACCTTTAGGTTTGCTTCATTTATGATTCAAAATAGTGCTTTATCATAAAGTCCATTGAAGAATTTCCCCAATTCTTGCCATACCATATTCAAGAATCAAGACAATTTTTTTAAATGGCTATTAATTTGCCTATATTAAGCAAACAAGAAAAGGAGAAGCTCTCTATTACTGAAATAAAGGAAAACATGTTTGAGTTTTGAGCTAAGCATATCTGATTCTTATTTTAATATGTATAATATTTTTTTTGGGGGGGGGAAATGTAACTGGATTCCAAGTCCTGGTTTCATGGTTTCCAGGCTGCACAGCTTTTCTTGATATGTGTTGTGTCTAGAATGTCTGTGGCTGTTCCTATCACTCCGTGTGCCTGACCTTTGAGTAAGCTGAAGAAGACACAGTTATCTTCTTTTCTGACATGCAACATCTATCAATCAACATGTTTTCATGTAATTTATTCAAGGCAAATAGCAGCTCCTAAGGCTAGTGAACCGCAGTCCTAGTCAAGTGATTTTGATTAAGAAATGATGTGCACAGCTTAGGTGAGGAATGGAAAACTCAGAGGATTATTGATAAAGATATATCAGAAACAATAAAATGGAACAAAAGAAAAGAGTGAATATTGGAAAATATACTTAGGCTCTACATAATGAACCTTGATATCCTTGCTTAAAATCTAGTCAAGTAAATGGAGGGGTGTTGCTTAAGTTGATGAACTTGTAAGGACGCTAATTTAGTTTACTGTGGATATCTGAGGCAACGCATCCATAGTTTTGTTGGGCTAATTCACATTTTTTTCTCATTGAATCAAGAATGGAAATTAAGACAAAATGATTCTTTTTCAATTTCATGCTGAAGTGGCTCAAGTTAGTGAATGTAATTTCTCCTAACAAGAAAAATTTATCACTGTACAGCTCACTCAGTTACCTCCTGTAGTGAGTTGTGATATGCATTTCTGGATCTGAATGGATAAAGAGATTGATAAATGTAAAAGAATAGCTCCACACCACGGAGTACTATGCACAATGAAAAGATTTTTGGAGAACTCAAATTTTTATTCGTGCTTAGGGCCTCTCAGCAATCATCATGTTTTCATAGAAGACAATTAATATCCATGTGATCAAATTCATTTCTGTTTGTCTCCCACATAGCGCCTTATAGTCAACCTCCAGGAACAGGACTTCTGTCTAGGCCTGGTTCCACTACTAAAAGGTTGAACTACCTTGAAAAACTAAAGTAGGAGGTTTCTTCTCTATGCTTCTAAGGTTCTTTGAAAATGAACTCTCAGTGTTTTATATAATTTCTTACAATTTACATACATATTCTTATATATATATATATATATATACATTTCTTAAAATTTAAATTTGGTTCTCTACACAGAGTGTTTTTAATGTGATAAACATATAAGATATAAATGGACACTGTGTCCTCTCCTCACCTAAAAGGGATTGCGTACACATAATTACATGTTTATATAGTACTTTAAAAGAACACAGATAACATTAGGTCCAATTAATTTCCTGGAAGTTAGACACATGTTTGGTGATAAGCTTTTTAACATCTCACATAAAGAATGATCAAAATCAAATTACAAAATCTGCTATGTGAAGCAATTCTCCCTACCACTGATTTCTGAAATGTATCTCCTCTCTGTGGCAGAACTGAGGAAGGTACTATGCACTGTCCTCCACAAAACCTTTACAGCAATCAACTGAATATTTTGGAAAATATTGCAATGCCCTTAAATACAGGTTAATGGCATTAAAGAATTTTATATGGTGTCACCATATTGTAGGAAAGCCACTATGGTCCACAAAAAGCACACAAGAGAGCCTAAGTCACTATGAGAAGAGCCTTTGGCAGGAACTGAGCAGCCTTGTAGCTTCTCACAGCAGAAGTAACAATGCTTCTTCAGAGGAATCCTCAAACCTGAGATGCAGTTAGAATCTGTAAAGGAGTTGTTCAACTGTTGTTGAACAGTTGTGCAACTGACTTTGGGGTTTGGTAAGTCTAGGAGGACCTGATAATTTTCAATTCTAGATGCTACTAGAATTGAAAATTATACTACTAGTCCTTGACTTTAAATAACTTCTCCTCTAGGTCATCTGCTAAGACCGCCAAATTTCAGCAATCTGGGAACAACATCCTCCTGAGGAAAAATAGATACTCAACAAAGACAGGCAACTCTCTCACTCAGCAAAGGGCCATCCTGACATTAAAAGACAAGTATTGACTAAGATACTATGCTTATAAAGTTAAAGAAGTGATAATGAATGGCTTTCAATGTTCAATTAAACAAAATGTAGAGTATTTTCCAAGAGGTTTCTTTAGACAAAAATAGTTTTGTTAGTATTAAACAACTATTTCTCAAGATCAATTCTCATTCACAACAATTAATACCATGTGATCATCATGTAAACACATCGTCAATATTTTATAGCCCTTATTAAAGAAGCTTCCAGCAATGTATCTAAATCTACCATTTCATAGTATCACAGAGTTAATCATCCCCTGCTTTCTACTACTTATACTGAACCTGATTAGAACATAATTATTTTATTTTGAAGTACATTTTTATTTGTTAGATGATTAAATTTCTTTCTTCTTTTTCTCTCTTCCTCCCTCACCTGAAACAAGGTATCTCTGTGTAGTCCTGGAAGTCCTGGAACTAGCTCTTTACTTCCTTGTACTCAAGAGATCTGCCTGCCACTGCCTCCTGAATGCTAGACTTAAGGTGTGTCCCATCACTGCCTGGCAGACGCTTACATTTCATTACAAGTATTTTCAAAATCTCTTGTAATTCCACTGCTAAAATAAGGACTTAATAAATATCAAAATAATTTTACCAAGAAGAATAAATGTTTTTTTTTAAATTTATTAAGTCCAACTCATTGTAAGTTTATCAAAGGATAAAATCAAACAAAATACGGCACACACATTTTTGGAGGTTATTTGTTTATTTATTTATTGGTTGATTGATTTATTTAAATTTTTTCTCATTCTACACACCATTCCCAGTTCCAGCCCTTTCACATCCTCTGCTCTCCACACCTTCCCTCAACTCCATCCCATCCACTTCTCAGTGAGGGAAGGCTTCCCATAGGGAGACAAAAGTCTCACAAGTCTCTTTGAGGCCAGAACAAGGCTCTCTAGGGGATGAGTTTTTACAACTTCTTTTATTTTTGAGATTGTAGTATAATTACACTGTTCCCCTGCCTTGTTTTTTCCCTTCACTTCCTCTCTTTAAAATTCACAGCCTTTTTATTCACTATTTGTTGTTACATGAGTATGCATACATATATAGTCTTAAATCCATAAATAAAACCTGCCCAATCTGTATAATGTGACTCATATGTATGTTTTTTAGGGATAATTATTTGGTATTAGATAACCAGTTGATGTGCTCTTCCTTGAGGACTATCATTTTTCACACTTTCAGCATTCTTTAGTTGCCTGTAGTTCTTACGTAGGGATGAAAACACAAAGCATGCCCCCTGTGCACTGTTCTGTGTTCACTGTTGCCTTTTCCAGCTCATATTAAGGTATCCATGTTGGTGAGATTTTATGCATACAGCTTCTGTGTGATGTCATTAAGTGACACATTTTAAAATTTGCAAACCTAAGTTTCACTTTCATCCATTTTCCCTAAATAAAAGCAAAGATAGATGATGCTGAATTCAATACAGCTTATATTTCAACTAAAAACGGATCCTATAAGATGGCAATTAAGATTTATAGTAGAACTGGTGATATATCTCAGTATTAGGGGCTATCCTTGCACACACTTCTGTTTGATTGTCATAAACACACACACACACACACACACACACACACAACACAGAGACAGAGAGAAATGCAGAGAGACACAGAGAGAGAGAGGGAGAAAGAGAGAGAGAGAGAGAGAGAGAGAGAGAGAGAGAGAGAGAGAGAGAGAGAGAGAGAGAGAGAGAGAGAGACTCAGGAGTAGCTTTCTGGCAAACTGTGGTAGGAAGATCATAAATTTGTGATAGGCCTGGGATACCTAATTGGAACCCATCTCAATACCCTATAGTTAATGATTCCACGAAGAAAAATATTTTCACCATATGTTGCATCATTGTCTGTATCCTGTAGATGATGTTGTGTGGGTCTGAGGAGAAGCAGACTAGAGTTCGAGCCACTCTTCCAAATCTCCAGTACAAATTGTTGCACAATTTCATCACTTTATTGGATAAGTAATTCTTTGACAAGGAAGGAGATTTATATAAAACATTTAAATATTATTTTTGTTTTCAGTAATTTTGTATCTTCATTCTATATATTTGCTAGCTGAGCAAAAACTGAATTATATACTTTCCTATATCATAAAACTCAACTCTACTTTTAATCCAACTAGAAATTGCTTATTGGTAGATTTTGTTAATTCTCTGTGTCTCTCTCCTCTCTGTCTCTCTCTAGTAAAGGAGACAAACAATAGCTTAGGCTGTCTCTGTGGCATAATCTGGCCTTAATATCACTGTAGCAAGCCTCCTGCCTCAACCTTCTCAGGACTGGGATCACATGCATGAAGCATCCTGTCCATCTTTGGTAATAATTTTCTAAAATTAAATTATTTTTCTCTCCTCCTGTGTTCTACTCTTACCTGAGTGCATTACATTCTTTATGTTAAATGGAAGCAATAATACATTATATGGATGTATTTTTAAAATTTGAGTATTCCATCCTTGAAATCCTAACTTATTTACTTAGAATATATAGCACATACAGAATATGTTAGCAGTATATAGTACTGCATTTAAGGATTTTGGGATAAACACAAGTCATTTTAGGATAAGGTCAGCATATTATATTCATTTTTAATTTTTACAATAGTAGCAATGGTTAAGTGAACACTCATGTAATACAAGAACTTATGTAAGTCAAACTTTTAAAAAGAAAATTAATGTCTGTGTCTTTTATAAAATTTTAAGATTTGTTTCAAGGCAAAGAAAATATCTAACTGAAGTAGCATAGAAGATGTCATCCATACAGAATTGTTAGCTGAAAAATATATCTGGGATAAATTTTTTAGAAATTATCTTAAAAAACAAATGTTTACTATGCACTTAATAATAGAACTAATAATAGAACTTTTGCCCAAGCCTTCAGCAACACATTGTTCAGATAAATAAAGAAAATGCTTATATGGAAAATTAAAAAAAAAGATCAAAGTCACCTGAAGTCTGTGTTAATGAAAATAATAATTTTAGCTGAGGAAAATTCATTGCAGTGGCTAAAATGCTCCTTAGAATTCTATTACAAAATTACTAAGATTTTCATGAGACCCCGTATTTTTTTTCAGGACATTAAAGTGAGGGGAGGTATGTCCTGGAACAGTCTGGGGCTTGCAGCAGCCGAGTCTGCATCTGCCTCTGGACCCTCATGCTGATCTGCAGACCACTGATACGTTCTGGGGGCACCTCAAGTTACAACTTTGATCAAGTATTCATAAAAGCTCCAGGCTTGTTAGATTTTGCAGTTTGTGTATGTGGGAGGGGATGAAGTAGAGAAGGAAAACCTTCATGCCCTCTCTGTGTTAAATACTATGGGATCCTTAGGGTTGGTGTCATGTTTCTCCTCACAAGGAACTCTGGGACACGGTGAATATTAAGTGCAACAAAGGAGTAAACCATTGCACATGGCATTCTAATAACGAGAGGCCAATGCTTAGAAATTGTAAGTGCTGAAAACTAAGGATAATCAGAATGAATCCAGCATTTTATAATGGCAGAAACAAAAGATAAGCTGAGTAAAATTCCAATTAGATTGCTGTTAAAGACTCATGGGTATACAGCATCAAATTTATACCACCTAGTTCCTTCACATAACTTTAGTGATATAAATGTTAATTATGAGTTTAGATCAATCTCAATCTTTAAGACTTTACAAACATATTAATTGTATTATGGCAACTGTGTGAGGGGCTAAGATATGTCCCGTAACATTAGAAATCTTCTGACGCTTTCCAAAATACGGACTTTTACTATCATTTTCCTTTCAGTAATTGCTACAGTTTCTAGAAAACCAATCAAAATGCTTTCACTTTCCATGTGCATTTTGTAGTTTTCTTGGATATTGGCAGTGGCTGAAAAAAGAAAGACTGCTTCTGTAGTGTTACAGTCTGAACTCAGGGCAAAGATTGTGGTAGTACTGAATTGCAACTTAGGGGTAATTTCAAGGCAATTTCTTTTCAAATGCTGTCATGGACACTCTAGCACACAATTCTTTGATTTTTTATGGAATGTTGCTTTGTATTCGTTTTGACAAAACGCCTCACACTTGGCTTAGTTATTGCAAAGACAAATTGGCAAAAAATAAAATAAAAACCAAGACAAAAATGTATCTATTATACATTAAAATAGTTATCACTACAAATAATCTTTGAATTCTAAAAAAGTAATTATTTTCATTTAGAAAGAGAGGACTCTAAAAGTCCCAATTCTGTCTTTATCAATGGATAAATACTGGACTTGTGTTTGTGAATTAAAGACAAATGATAATTTTGATTTCATAACTCTTGTCTTGGTCAAAGTGTGTAAGATAGCAATCCAAATTGTCCTGTCTGTCATGGTGGAGAAAGCATGCTTGGGGTGGGAACTACATATCTGTTTTCAAAGACCATATAATATGTTGGTTTCCTTGAGTAAATGCATGCATGCTGTCTCTATGAGTTATTTTTCTCCCATATGAATACACTTAGCATACTGTGCATAAATTATGTTAATAAATACATTGTCTTTTGGCATGCTTGTGCTTGCAATGTGTGGTTGAGACTGTGAGTGTATGAGTGTGTGTGCATGTGTACGAATGTGTGCGTATGAGGGTGTGTGTGTGTGTGTGTGTGTGTGTTTAAAGATTTTTTAAATGACTTTAGGTTTACAATTTTTTTTTTCCTTTTGGAAAACTTAGGTTCACACACATACTAGGCAAACCACTTGCTGTTGAACTATGTCCCCAGATTGTTTCTTTTTATTTTAAGACACTGTCTCACTAAGGTACTGGGCTAGTATTGGCTCCCAGTATCCCAGGAAGACCTTGACCTCACTATCCTATTTCTTCAATCTTCTAGGTAGCTTCCTAGCTGGTATTGCAATCCTGTGCAAGCACTGTTTCTGGCATCACACTGAAATGGAACAGAAGGCAGAGAATTTCATATACATCCCACATTCACACATGCAGTTTATACCATTTCCCACATCCATCCCAGAGTGGTAGGATTAGTACAATTTTTGACCCTTCTTTTACACACCATTGCCTCCATTGTCTTAGGATTAATTCAGATCCCCTGTCTTTTCTGACCTTCAGACGATAACAAGAAAATGTACATGTTTGTTTGTTTCCTGTTGCTATTACCCCTGGTCCAATCTACTAGATTTGGACTCGTAGATGCGAAGAAGAGTAGGAAGTCACACAAATAAGGGAGTGGTAAAAACTTGAAAAGAGAAAAAGAAGAGAGGAGGGGACACAAGCTATAGACTTAAATGGCTATATAGAAATAGGAGCAAGTTCATTTCTCTGGTTCACAGGCTTAGATCAATAATTCCAATGTGTAATCAAGATGTTATTGTTTTATTTCCAGCTTATTTAAATTGAAGACTCAGAGCCCTGAATATTTATATCCTATTTAGAATGCTATATAGCCTCTCCCATAAACTGATGTAAATACCATCTCCTTTTAATTACTGTACACATACTAAAAAAAGAGGAGACAGTATGTGGTATTTTGCATCATAGAATGTGAAAAAAAGGCATTTATTGAAAAGTGTGTTATTGCCATAGTTGGGTGTTAGGACAGTAACATTTTTGAAATTTTCAGAGATTTCTACTTTTAAAGCCAAGATGGATTATGATTTGTGAGAGTCATAGACTGCCAGTTGATAAAAATTTCTGAAGCATACATAGAATCTGTGTTTGCAGGTAGAGTTAGCTAAAAAGTCTCAGAGCACAAAAAGGCTTGACTCTATATTTCTAACAATTCTTTAGATGTATTCCCATTTGCAAGTATTGTTTCTATAAGTATCCAGGCTGCAAGCTCATAAACATGAAATGCATTGAGGCTGGTGAGTGATACAGGGTCAGAAGGTAGAAAATGTGAAAGACATTCAGGGCACATCCTGACCGTACAAGCAGGTCATTTATAAAGGCTTTTGACTTTGAAATGTATCTGCATAGATTACATAAAAATGGAGAATATAAGTTAGAATTCATCAAGTTCCAGATGCATTACTGAACTGAAGATGGAAGCATTGTAGATATTAGAAGGATTGTGCTGATTTCTTTATTATCAGGGCAGCACAGAGAAACCAGAACACTGCTGAGGAAGCTTGAAGCTACAATCTATAGGAGACACACTCCTAGCTCCAATCCTGTGGTCACTATGAAGCACTGAAATCTCCAAAACCTCAAGCATTAAATATGCAATAGTGTACCGAGTGGGATGCTATCCTAATGTGTTTTTATTTTTATTACACTGATTGTTTAATATACAATGGAAAGCATATGGATGCTGTCTCCACAAGTGTTGTCATTAGTGTGATATTATTAATTTTGTCAATATCCCAAAGCCAGAAAAATAATGTCTAGGATCTGAGACTCTTTGGGAATGTCAAAATGCATTAACAACATTGTCTTAAACAACACTTTTCTTGAAATACCCCAACATCCAGTTTACAATTTTGTTCAAAAAATTCAAAAATAAGTTTATATGTCAATCTTTGACTTTTTCAAACAGATTTGAAATGTGCTTTAATGAAATGTGTTTTTAGCCAGGAAGATTGTGGCACACATATTTAATCCCAACACCAAGGAGGCAGAGCCAGGCAGAGCTCGGAGTTCCAGACCAGCCTAGTCTACATAATGAGATCCAGGACAGCCTGGTCTACAGAGTGAAATCCAGGACAGCCAGGGTTACACAGAGAAACCCTGACTTAAAAAACTACAAAAAGGTCTATTTATTTAAATAGGTGTTTAAGAACCATAAAAGTAAAGCAAAAAGAGAATATCTTTAAATTCAAAGATGTCTTGAGCTAATTAGGAGCATGGAGTAGGGGAGAGGGAGGAGTTAAGACAACGAAAAGGGGAGAAGAAGACATGAAGGAGCAGGAAGATAGAGTCAAAGGAAGAACAGAGGAGTACAAGAAAAGAGATATCATAATAGAGGGAGATATTTTAGGTTTAAAGAGAAATCTGGCACCAGGGAAATGTCCAGAGATCTACAAGATTGACCCCAACTAACAATCTAAGCAATAGTCAAGAGGCTATCAAGATCGATCACCACCTTATATGCCATCCTAGAGCCTTCATCCAGTAGCTGATGTAAACAGAAGCAGACACCCACAGCTAAACATGGAGCTATACTTTGGAATCCAGTTGCAGAGAGGGAGGAGTGATGAGCAAAGGGGTCAAGACCAGGTTGGAGAAACCCACAGAAACAGCTGGCCTGAAAAAGGGGGAGCTCATAGCCCCCAGACTGATATCTGGAAAACCAGCACAGACTGTTCCAGACCTCCTGAACAAGGATGTCAGTTTGGAGGTCTGGTTAATCTATGGGACCTCTGGTAGTGAATCAGTATTTATCCCTTACTACACAAATGGACTTTGGGAGCCCACTCCACATAGAGGGATGCTTTCTCAGCCTAGACACATGGGAAAGGGTCTAGGACGTGCTCCAAAATATATGAGAGAGTTTGAAAATCTCCCATGGAAGGCCTCACCCTCCCTGGGGAACAAAAAGGGATTGAATGGGGGTCTGTGGGGGGGGGGAGAGGAAGGAGAGGGAACAGGGAGTGACATGTAAAACAAGTTTGTTTCTAATTTAAATAAAAGAAAACATTTCTGTCTGCAATTATTCTGATCCAGAGAGATTGTTATTTGATACTCTTTTTACCACTCCCCCAAGCTCTGGGAGACTAGCACCAGACCAATGTAAGTTACTTTACACTGCATACTACCAGTATATTTCATTTATTTTTCTAAACATATTTTATATTTACTTAATTTTAATTTTTTTATCATATTGTAGGATACTCTGCTAGAGAACAAATGTTACTACTCATGACACCTATAGGTGAATAATGATCAAACTGAGGGTTATTTGGATGCAATTTACAATAAAACTTCTTAAGCCATAAAAGGTAACAGTATACTTTTCACATTAAATCACCACTTTGCATCCAAAATATGAATACTAAGTATCATAACGATTTTTCTCTCAAAGTAAACAATGTGTAGTGCTGGAAACTGAACCCAGGACTTACATATGCTAGGCAAGTTCCCAGCCAATGTGCTAGTACAAAGATTTTCTTGATTTGTATTACTGCAGGAAAGCATAATGGGACACACAGAGGATTCTGATGTGCTCTTAAAAGACTTCACTGTTATCCTAGAAACACAAATCAAGCTCTTGGTATGGTTTGTAAAAATTATATTTGAAAATGAGGCATTCTATCCTGGGAGAAAAATTATGATCCAGGAATCATGAACTGTGGGTAAGGGACATGAAATCCATAAAAGACTAAGAAAGATGAGAATGTGATTCAAGTGAGATTTAGATCCATAAATTGTAAAATAAAGTTAAAAATTAATTCACCAGGAGCTTAAAATATTCTCCTGTCTTAGATATAATGCAAGAAGAACTAGACCAGTAAATTTAACTTTAATTATAATGAAAGGAGGATGTGCCCAGGTATTTTACTGTTTTTCAAAAATGCATATGTAATTTAATTATTTTAAATATCCCATTTATTAGAATCCTAATTTCACACCAATCTAGGTTTAAAATACTTGTTGAACTACTATTATCTGTCCAGTACATGGTAAAGCACTGTTTAAAAAGTATTTGATGTTAGATTTTTAAAATTTTGTTAAGGAGACAAAATATGTTGCTGAAGACATTTTTTGGTGTTTTATTGAAATTGCTATCATTAAGTTTTTTATTTTGTTGCAATTAAGTTTTATTGCTTGTTTTAGAATATTTAACATAACTAATGAATTAGTGCCCCAAAGGTGAAAAACATATTGTATTGTCAAAATTGTCAGACTATCTTAAATGAAGACCATCTGCAATGGTGATCACAGTCATTGATTTCATTATTAAAATTTGTAGTTACTATAAAATAATGGATGCAGCATGACCTTTATCACACATATGTATCACTGAAATTTTGTCATATATTCTGGAAATATCAAGAAGGAAAGGAAATGATCAAATGGAAAGGGTCAAGATTCATGACTATCAAAATCCAGAATAAGTAGATAAGAATGTGAATGAACAAGGAGACTATTCAATATGAGTGACTAGTACCCTCCCATTTATTTGCACAAGCTTTATTTCAGATATCTTGAGAAACACTGAAGACTGGGGACTGTGAGATTGGTTATGAGGTTTGTAAGCAAGGTATTTCACATTGAGCTAGAAGGAGGAGGATGGCAGGGGCTCTGCAAGATCAGAGAGTAGAAAGCAAACAGAAGTAGCACAGGGCGAAACCACTGTAATAATTAAAATGTAAGGGAGTGAAGGCAAATGAGAAAGAGATAAGAGCTGAAACAGATAGTGTGATTTAAGTTTAGCCAGGTCTGTTTCTACAGGGGTAAGAGTGAAATATAGAATGATTTCATGCAAATATGACTGACTCAAAAAGGGAAAAGGGCAAGTTAAATGGAAACTCATTGGGAAAGAAATTATGTATTTGAAGAAGTCTGTGGTCTTAGCAGTCTCTTAACTCAACCTGTACAACAGCACGTTTTACAAAACCATGGAGTCAGAGGAAAGCACAGAAGAAAGATCTTGACTTTCAATGTTGGTGTGAAATTTTTGATATTCTTTTCCACCCTCAACTTGACAGATATCATGCATTGCAGCAACACTAAAACCATGCCCAGTTGGTTTGTCTTTCAAGTACTCATTGGTTAACCAGTAGTCAGTTTGATGGGTTTACTTTGGCTGTGTTTCTGTTTTATGTCAGTTTTTATAAGATCCTATTTGACTTAATACTGCTATAAGAGCATTGTGTAGACCATGTGAACCAAGAAAAATATGTTTACGTCTATGTGTGCTCACACCGTTAGCAAGGTGAGGGTGTGTGTGGTCAAAAAGAAGAAAGTTTCCCAAAGGTAGAAACAAGTGGCAAAGTCACAGTACCGCTGAGGGGTGCACAATGCTCAAAATCCACTGTTTACTTAGTGTTGCATGTGTCTTTCCTTGAACATACCAAGTTAGGAATGATGAGACAGATAAGAAAAAAATTAAATCACATTCAAATGAAAAACCAAATTTGGCATAACAATTGAGCAGAGTGCTACTTTAAATTTTTTAAAGTAAACAAAGAAATAAATCTGAATGTTAATCTTTACAAGCTTCCATAATGCAGAGATGATGCCACATGTGCACATTGTTCAGAATGTGGAGGAGGACTTCTGGGCTAACTGCCAACTGCCATTAGAACGATTTTCTCCTCAATCACTAGTTCAGGCACGCGTGGTATCACAATGCATAAATAGTAGCACAAGCAGGAAACACGAGACAACCCCCCTCTCGATCATCCTGTTGTAATAAGTGCTAAGAGGAATTAATTTCTAGAGTACTGCTTATCATTTAGTGACCCAGACAACTTAGAAGAGTATATAGGAAAGGAGGATGATCAATGGTGATTAAGTTAAAATTATATCTTTAA
The DNA here is from genome assembly GCF_003668045.3 of Cricetulus griseus. Taxonomy (NCBI): domain Eukaryota; kingdom Metazoa; phylum Chordata; class Mammalia; order Rodentia; family Cricetidae; genus Cricetulus; species Cricetulus griseus. The sequence goes on from NW_023276806.1 coordinate 211,091,515, forward strand.
TCCACATGACCCCTCTTTCAAGAGAGTCAGAACATGTCCATGATAACCCCTAGTAGGCTGGTCAGAGAAGAGAGCTAAAAATTCTAGATACCAGGCCTTGTTACTTAACTGGTTACACACTGTATATTATTCTATATACTTTTTATCTGACTTAACTGGAAAGATCTCTCCCAGTGTGAGTTCACCAGAACAGAGAATTAGGGAATCTGGAGAGTTCCCTGGAGAGGGCTAGTACTTGGTTTTAATAAAGGGCAAGACACAGGACTCCAGATGCAGGGAGTCAGTGGACAAGTGGTATAGTCCACATGAAATTCACTTCTTTCTTCTAAATCATCAGGAAGATACTTTCTGTTCTCCTGAGGGGTGAGTTTGTTCTCTGAATTCTTCTGAAAAATGCTCTTTGAACCTCACACACTTTGGACCTTGTTGCTGGAATTCCAAATGGATCCTTTGTTTTCTTTTTTTTTTTCTTTTTTGGAATTTTTTTTTTAAATAGTAGCAAGCTTGCTTCGCATGTCAATCCCAGCTCCCTCTAACTCCCCTCCCCCCTTTCCCCACAACACCCCCCAAATCCCCACCCCATGACTGCTCTGCTCCCCAGGGAGGGTGAGGCCCTCCATGGGGGATCTCCAAAGTCTGTCATCTCATCCCAGGCAGGGTCTAGGCCCTCCCCCATGTGTCCAGACTGAGAGAGCATCCCTCCATGTGGAATGGGCTCCCAAAGTCCATTCATATGACAGGGACAAATACCTATCTACTACCCAAGGCCCCATTGATTGCTGAGGCCTCCTGATTCTGATGTTTTTTTAAATGACAGTTTAGTGGGAGTCAAATGTTCTACAAATAAATAGAACTAGGTGCTATCAGTATTTCTCAGGAGTGTTTAGGTGACAGAAGATTTAGGCATTCTTTGCATATATATATATATATATATATATATATATATATATATATATCCACTTTATTCATTATAATTATTTAATATTTTCAACTACTTAAAATATATACTGTAGAAAAGGAAATGGTGAAAAGCTTAGCTATAGAATTTCAAAACCAAGATTTTGAGGGACTTAGATTACTAACATACCTTAGATTTGTTATTGAATGAAATGAACTGTAAGGAGACAACAAGATGGGTTAACTGCTGAAAGCACTTGCCATGCAAAACCAGTGACATGAACAGGGTTACATCCCTGGAACCCACATAAAGATGAGAGGAGAAAATCAACTCCTATTGTCATCATGCCTTCTCATGTGTCTTGTAGCAACCTGGACATCCACACTCACATATACTCATCATGTACAAAATATACAGTAATAATAAATACATAAATTTAAAGTGACTTGCAGGAATATTACTTCAGAGTTGGAAACAGAACTGAATTAAGAATGGAAGCTTTTTTCTCTTAGATATGAAGAGTCATGTACATGGCATGAAGCTCTCTTGTGTGTTTTGATTTTTTTCATTATCCTAGCCACTTAACTCAAAGCACTTCATTTGTATCTTAGTATTTACTTTAAATTTGCTGTCTATAATTATTTTATGAGCTTCTTATTTTGGAGGGAATTTTATACATGAGTACACTGTATTTATACTATTTTTTTACATTATTTCCACCAATTCCTTTCCCATCCAACTTTACCTCATTTTCAGATTTAAGTTCTCTTCTTCAGTAGTTATATAGAAAGCCTTCTAGTACTGCAAGAAGCAGTTTATTTGCTGAGGGTTGAGAGTTATACTTATCTGGTCATAAGGATAATTTAAAATACAATTAAAATTGGGTTAGAATCCATTCAGTGATGCCCCTATGTACGAGTTTAGGGATAAGCACTTGTGATGAGATAACCTTTCAGGGAAATTGTCCCCGGGGAAAACCTTTTTTGTACTTCTCTCAGCAGGAGTTGATCACCTGTAGTTTTTCATGTAGAATTGGGAAATTGTGAAATTTCCCTGATCCCTGTTCACAGATGTGGTCATTATGCAAGTCTAATTTAGACAACCAAAATGCTAAATTTTTGTGAGTTTGACATCCCTGCCATGTCTAGAAAACTCTCTTATTTCTGGCATCTGGGTCACTAGCTTTTAGGCTTTCTATAACCTTGTCCATGATGTTCCCTAAGACTTGTTTGAGATATACTGATCAGGTTCGTGCACTCCATGGTCACTTATTCTGTGCACTTTGACCAGTTGTGGATCTCTGTAGTGTCATTCTTCTTTTGAAAGGAAGCTTTTCTGATGAGAGTTGAGAGCTACATCTCTCAGTGGGTATCTGGATTAGATATAGTTAGAAGAGAAAATGGTTTAGGGAAATACTAGTAGTTGCAAGAGTTTCTTCTCTTGGGTTTATGACCTTCTTAACTATGTCCTCAAGCCCCCCCCCCACACACATACACTCACACACTTTCAAATTATTTCTTATTAGATCAATACTTTAATAGCTAACTCCTCTTACACATGTTGAGATTTACTTTTGATTTCAAAATTCACTTTTAGTTTTCAAACACCTATTAAAAAGAAAATGTCAATGCTTTCTTATCTATTCTTTTAATCAACTGGGCACTCTTCCAAACAGCAGATTCTGAATGCTGATTGGTCAAAGGCCATATGCCAGGTGTCACATACAATATTTCTTGTTTCAATAACCAAACTAATCCTAAACAATCTTCCTCTGTTATGCCATAGAAGCAAAGGATACATATTGCTGAATCCTCACAGTACACACACACACACACACACACACACACACACACACACACACACACACATACACACACACACATTTTAATAATATTTACCTGAATAGTCATTATAACTAAGGTACATTTAACCCATATTTATTTACTGAGAAAATTTGATTTGCCCAAAGTCAATTATCATGGAAGTAACTTCAGTCACATAGTTCCATCTACAAAAAGTATTGCTTCTTTTCCTATACCTTAGGACTATGATTCATTACAATAATTTCGTTACCATAGTAAATCACAAGTACAATTTACTATCAAATTTTCAAGAAGTATTTTGATGTAATTTTTCTTCAAATATATTTTGCCACAACAACTATTGATATCAGTTTGAGACATTTCTTTATATTTCTCCATGCCATAGTTTTCTAATTTAAAAATTAATGTCTTTTAATAAGAATCAGAAAATGTTTCTGACCTGAGTTTTCAAAGAACATTTGAAATCTATTTGTCTCTGAACTCAAATATCAAGAGGTTTTTAAACATTGAAATAGAGAAAGTTTATTATTCAACATAGACGCATTTCCCTAAAATATTCTTAAATATTTTTTAATTTTCTTATTTTTTAACATCGCCAAATACTTCTTTAATCAAAATTTCTAGGTATATTGAAGAGGCCATTACATATGATTACTTTCATGATCACATTCAGAGTTCTTCCATCTGAAGTTTAATTTTGCCCCCGGGTTGGCACTTAAGAGACTATCTTTTAAAATGCATATTAATCTAAACTCTGTCTCTTAGATTACTAGCATACCTTAGATTTGTTATTGAATAAAATGATCTGTAACAAGACAACAGGATGGGTTAGCTGCCGAAAACCCTTGCCACGCAAAACAGTTGACCTGAACTTAAGGTCCATCCTTGAAACCCACATAAAGATGGGAAGAGAGAATCTTCCACTATCCTGACATTGGAGAAGACAAAAATTCAAGAAAAATCATTAGTAAACTGCAAATCACATAATTTATGTGCATATATGAACAAACCCTTGATTTCTGTTTGTGATATTAAAATAATTTATGAATTTTGGTAATAGAACAATATTACTTTAAATTGAATTGCAAGTAGGGATCACTTTCAGAGTTTATGAGTGAATATGTGCTGTGTCAATTCTACCTTTAATATGGTGCTCTATGAATATTTGATAAATGTGTAATTGAATGACTACAGATGATCAGGTGATTTGTTTTGATCTTAAGTGCTAGTGCTTGTTTAATGTATCTAGAGAAACATTAGCACCCAGGCATCTGTAGTTTAAGCAGTACCAAGCGTGATCCAGTCCTTAGTTCTATAGCATTGGACTTGTTTTAATTCTTTATTGAATAAAAATACAATTATTTTACCAGTGTCTTGTCTATCTTCATAAGACAATTCAAGACAATAGTGTGGAGCATGAAGTTTTCAGATAGCCAATAGATGCCTGCTTGGAATATATTTCAGATAATGTGAGACTCTCAGGCAAGGGGGTTCCAACCACGACACTGTGTGAAAACAGAGATACTTAGCATTGGGTTAATGATGTTGAGTAACTGCATGGACTGGAAGATTATCTAAATTTTATGTTTAAGGTATGTCAGCACACAGATTTATAATAATCCATGGTAATTCCTAGGGTAAAATTTTCCTAACCAACTACCAGTAGATAATATACATTGCTACTGTTCATCTACTGACTTCTCAAGTTTTCAATTGTGTTAAAAGTATAAGCTTTAGTATACTTAAAAATCAATTATAAAATAATCAGAGCTTTCATTCAGTGAAAGGAATAATTCTACGAGAAAGAGATTTTGTTATGCTAGACACATAGAGAACCTCAGCATATCCATGAAGTCAGAGATATGCTTTTCAACTTTGATTCATTCTGTAGATTTTGATAGTCCTTCATTGAACATTCCTCTTAGCAACAAATGCCAAAGTATTAGTTTAAGTAAGACAATATTCACCAGAAAATGTAACCTGAGTATTTTAAAGAAAAGTAGAGAAGTCATCTGTCATACATTTTCTGTTTTTGAATTTATTTGATAATGGCATCTTGATTTTTTCTTCTTGTGTCTTGATACTATGTGTAGGAGAAAATCCTGGCCACACCCAATTGGGGCTGGAGGTAGGTGTCACTAACCACACCAACTTGGTCTAGTGGTGTGGGAAAGATTTAAAAAGTTCAGGGGCACGCACACACTTTCCTTCTTCCCTTGCTCCCTGCTGCCTGGCAAAGCGGTCTCTGTGAGTATTATTATTTCTTAATAAACTACTATTTATCAATCTATACCTGGCTCCATATTGCTTCCTGCTTTAACGATGGAACTCAACATATATAGAATGAAGATTATCTTGATTCATGAAGATGATGCACACTAAATCTCTACAAAGACTAATCTCTTACCTACTTACATGTAAATACCTGAATGAATGAAAAAGCTTAAGAGAGCGTTCCTAAAATGCCACAGATCTATGTCCTCAATCAAACTCCTGCACGTCATTCCTTAGTCACAGACAAACATAAAGTGTTTCTTTAGCTTCTGAAAAATGCAAATAGATGAAAACAGTGGCTAGAGTTTTGGAGGAAAATTTTAAGTACCATTTAACCCTGTATCATTACCAAGATAAACTTGAAAACAATGGCTATTTCTGGGCACCAATTTCTTTTTTATTTAGACATAGCACTGACTGATACACGGCAAGAACTGTGAGGAGAGAGTCTGGGCAGCATGTGTCACATTAACCCCAGACGCTGCTGCAGCATAGATGATTGTGGTTTGGCATCATTTCAATGTATGCAGGAGAGGACTCCCTTTTTGGCAAATGATTTGAAGTTGGAGAGAAAAAGAAAAGTCATCATCATTGCCAGCACATACAAGAGGCACCTTTTCTACATGAGGCTTGCTATGGTTGAAAGATTGTTTTCTATAAACAGGGATTCTTAAACACTTACCAGTGACCTCCCTTTTGAATTGACTGTTTTTATTTGACTCTGTATACTAAAGAATGCAAAACAATACACAAATCAGATAGTTACTCATAGCATGTCAGGAAGAAGTTTCCTTTATAACATTTCTTGTACTAAATGGAATTTTACCATTTACTAAAGACAAAAGCAAATGTGCTTTTTGATATGGATGTGTTTAATTATTTTCATAAAGAACTAAAACTTGGATGACTATTTCACATTGGAGGAAATTTCAAAGTCTAAAAATAAATTCATGACTAGGGTTGTGACACCATACCAAACTCCTAATTTACAGAGTTTATGAAGCAATACAGTAGGGGTGCACAATTTTCATGAAATTTGCTTGCATTAAGTTCTTCCCATGGTGTACTTATTATAATATTGGGTGCAATAATAGTTTTTCAAGTAACTTTATCTATCTTAACTCTCCATACAATAGCATGCAGAAACTATTGGTCCACTTTTTCATTCTTTTCAAAGAGCTCAAATAAGTCATCCTCACCCATTCATCAGGAAGAGTTACTAATACCCTTTGGAGCATAAGGTAGCATGCAAACTAGAACACTATACATCTTAAGAAGAATATGCCCTTTTAAGGAATTATAATCAGAATGGTAAAAAAAAATATACTCAGAAATGAAAAGAAGCAATCAGGAAAATTTTCAACAAGAAGATAAGGTCAATAAGGATCATGAAATATATATGAGTGGGACTTCTGACACACTGAAAAGCATGAAGAATGAAAGTATGTGGGACAGAGAGATGGTCTAGGCAGTTAAGACTGTGTACAACTCTTGCAGAGGACCCACGTTTGTTTCCGGGCATCCATGCAACATTGATGACAGTCACCGATATCTCCAACTCCAGGAAGATCTGAGGCTTCTGACCTTCAAGGGCACCCACATTCATGTGCTCATGCCCCAGCACAGACATATGCAAAAATTAGAAATGTAAAAAAAATAAAAAGTGTGTGAATTTAAAAAATGAACCAGCCGAGATGGAAAAGAAATGGTGTGCCTAGAGGAACGTAACAACGAAACAAGACCCGAGAGACAAAAAGTCATGTCTATGTTTTAATAACTGATGACGGGTACAATGTTGCAATGTGAAAAGGTACTTAGAAGGTAATCTGTAGACAGATCACCCAAGAACTAATGGAAAAGTCAGATATTGTAGGGAGACACCGTAGCCACGCCTCCTAAAGGCCGGCTACAGGTGTGCTTGACCACGCCTGTCAGGGCGTGGTCGAAGGGTGCAGAATGACACTTGGGGAGTTTTAAGGGGGCAGACATGTGGGAGCCCTCCCTTCTTTCTGGCCCTGCTCTCTGCCCACGCTAGCTTGCGAGCTATGGGCATGCTTTGGCTTGCGCTTGGCTGGTGTTTAGTTTATCTGAATCAAGAAACCTTAGCCTTACGGACTATGGATTGATCTCATCACTTGGTGCCCAACGTGGGGCACGAACCCACGACCCTGAGATTAAGAGTCTCATGAAAAGAAACCTTAGCCTTACGGACTACAGATCAATCTCATCAAGATATAGTTAGTTCCTAAATACAGATTTTCTTATCACCTAAGGGCAGACAATCACTTAAGGTTCTATGTGCTGAAGGGAAATTGAATAGCTATTTATTAATTTTACTGGATAAAACACCAAATTAAATACTGTAGTTGAAGTTGGAAGATATCCATTGTTATGGAAGATATCAATTCCAACCTTAATATGATTTGAATAATTTGGGAAATATAAAAGGCAGAGGAGAAAGTGCCATTACACATGCAGACATGAATGCAGAAAAGTAAATTTTCCGTACAGTCAGGGTCAACAGAGAGACCAGGGAGAAGTTCAAGGAATATATACTTATGTTTAATGCTGCAAAAAGAACAGAACTTTGATAATTCCAAAAAAAAACATCAAAGGATGTCTCAGGGTGACAAGGGGACATTCACATGGTGCAGGAAAGCAAAGTGCAAGTGAAGCAAAAAAAAAAAAAAAATCAGAGTGTAGGTGTAGGTGTAAGTGCTCTCCATCTTCCTGCGACCAGTGTTAGACAAAAATGGAGAGGAGAGGGAGAGCAGAGAGTATGAATTGAAAGTATAATGGCATTCTATTTTGGAGAAAGATCATAAGTGACATTATGTATCAAGAAAAAGGTACTATCCCCAATACACAAAGCCTCAGGAAGGGAAAGAAGTGTCTTGCTCGGGTTATTCTATCAAAAAGAGAGCTCACTGTTGCCTTGGGTAGCACTGTGAAGTACACTTGTTTGCTTATCAGAGCACAAACCCAATCAGCCATTCATGCATTCAGTAAATAGAGACCTGAAATCTACCATATGCCACTGCTTGGGCCCAATTCAAACAAAATGAACAACTCAAATAATGACAGCTTACAGGCTACCGAAAACAGGCGCTAAGAAAGCAATGCACAATGTCATAAGAAACTGCGATTATTTCCCTGAAAAGACTTTATAACAGTAATTCATTTGGTTTATGTTTTAAGGCAAGTCCACAAAAGAAAGGGTTATTTTATTTAAAATATGAAAGGCAGAAGACAGGCAAGAAATAGTCTATCTGTGTAATATATAGGGACAGGCTGAAAGTATTTCAAGGAGAAGGAAGATTTTGAAGAAAAAGCCTAGAAGAGAGCCATGGCTAAGAGTGGAGGGCAAAGGCTTTGGGAATGCCCAGGGGAGTGAGAAGATATAGGTGCCTAAAGAAACCCAGTTTTATTGACTGGTTTTAGTGTTTTTAATGTTTATGATCTCTGAGAATTTTTTCACCTGCACAGCAGTGTGTAAGCCAATCTCTATATTCCACACTCCATAGGAATTCTGCTTGAGTTTACTCCTGGAAGTTAAGGATTGTCTATAGTATAAGACAGGATTCCAGATAAGGAACAATAGACAACTATAAGAAGTGAGGTACGAACATTGGACTTCAAGGTATCTATTTCCAAATGAGAAGCTTCAGTACTTTCAGACCTTTGGCAATGGGAAGAAGATAGCATTACTTTTTATATCACAGTTACTTTTGCTTTAATAGTTTAATATATTTTATAATTCAGACAATTGTTTGAGACATGAAACTTCTTTCTCTGATGTAGTAAGTTGGGAAAAGAAGGACAGAGAAGTAGACCTATCCCTGTTTCACACCTAAGATGCTCTTCAATGCTTCTTTGACAGCTGTGTCCTGTAGTCAACATTTCAACCATAGGCTAATCTTTAAAGTTAAAATGAGATTAATTAAACATCCCAGTCATAGATGTCCTCTATGATTCCAAACACTTCAACTAAAATATAAACTTTTTATTCGTGTTTTTAGATATCTTTCTGAAAACTTACTTCTTTGAGAAGGTCACCAGCTGCCAGCTTTGAGGTGACCAGGGAGCCAAGAATAAGTATGAGCCCTACAGAAGGTCTAGAAAGCAGTTTCAAAAAGGAACCTTGTTCCTTTTTTGTTTTCCAGCTGGCCAGCTTTCCTCTTTTATTGTAATATATTCTAGTGCAACAGTACATAGCATATCATGGTGACCTTTTTGCCTTTTGAAAACTTGACTGACTATATATATAATATATATATATATATATATATATATATCCATTTATGAAAGCAACAATGGGAGGGAGAAGAAAAGAGACAGCTTTGATTTGATCCTCTGAGGACATTTGAGTGTGTGGTCATTCAACTCAAGGGGCCCACTAGAACAGCAACAGGTCACAGGGTGAGGAAGTGCCAAGGGTAGGAGCTGCAAAAAATGTCTAGAAAACCCAGTAATAGTTAGGGGTGGACAGGAGCTTTGTGAGCAAAATATAAACCAGAAGGATAAGCTTCAAGGTCTTCAGCAACTACATTATTTTACTGAGTGAATGAGGAGTAATTCATTGGTGCACATCAGGTTCTGTGTTAGCAGAAAAGAAGAGGAAATGCAGGAGATGTGTTCCAGCCACTAGCAGTCACGGCAAAGGACAGATAGGATGAAAGGATGATCATAATACAGTGTAGCATGTATCTGTAGTATTTTTGTGAGAATAAAGAATGATATATAATTTCACTGAAAAGAGTTCTCTGAAATTTTCAGATGAGGAAACCTTGATATTTAAAGAAGTTACTAACTAGGAAACAGTAAGAGGAAAGATAGCCATGGTGCCACCAAGCAGCATGTAGTATGGTGTCTTTAACCATATGGACTGAGCCATGAGCCAGGGAGTGTGAACTTTAACTCCAGTGTCACTAAGTCTTAGGATGTCTTGTTGAATACACTGCATTTTATTATAAACATGAAAGCATAAGAAAATGAGATTTTCTTAAGCAAGAAATGATGTGTAAATTACATATAATACACATAGTAATATACTATATATACATATGTACTATTGTATATACAAATATGTGTATGAATGTAATATATTACCATGTAATATATACACATATGTGCATCTATTACATCCATAATCATATTTGTATACATATGTATTGATGTATAGTAAAGATGGTTGTATATTTATACACAAACATATATTTTCCAAAAGTTCCAAAAACCAAAATCAGATGGAGCAGTTGGGAAAACACATTTGTCTAGGTGAAACAAAGGAGTTTGTTCATTTTGAAAACTCTAGGATCAAATGCAGGACCCTGAAACAACTAGGGAAAATGTCTCCCCTGAGCTACATGGATGACTCCTCACCAAAAATATAAAGGTCAGCTGACTGGAAAGGCAGTATTTATATACCAGAATTTGGTTCTCGATGGGATTGCTGGGATGGTCATCCACAGTCACTGGACAAAGTCAGTGATTCAAAAGAGACTCATGGGATGTAAGAAGTTTGATAGCTTCCAACAGAATTTCTGTAGGACAAACATCCATTTAAAGTGTCAACTATTAATAATGGAATTTCTAATAAAAAGCTGCAACTGAATCTGCATGAAAATTTGAGTGGAGATCACAGGAGAGAAGTCCTAAGGGTCATTCAGACCTATTATTATGGTAGCTGCAACCATGGACATGGATGGCACTGCCTGTGGGTATTCCCAGCAGAAGAGTAACAGTATATGGACAGTATCTTTGAGAAGAGCTAGAGGCAAACAGATTGGCAACAACTGAAAAAAAGAAAAACAAGAAAGAATCAGAACAGGCACATGAAGACTAAAACAGGATGGATGCAAATATTCTGAAATCCATGACTGGAGAAAACTTTCCCAAGGAGATCTGTTCTTGCAGTTAATCCTAATAGCATGGTACTGTTAGTTGCTACTAAAATTGGCAATGTTAATGGCTGGGCAGATGGTAGAGCACTTGCAAGGCAGGCATGAGGACTGAGCTCAGAGACTCAGTATTCACACAAACTATAGCAGGTACAATAGCCTGCTTGTAATCTTGGGCTGAGAAGAGACCCTTGGGAGCTAGGTAGTCTAGCTGGACTTTAGGAGCTCCAGTTCCTGTGAGAGGCCATAAAACAGGCAGTAAAATAGAGGATGACATCCAATCTCACATTCAGGCCTACACACACACACACACACACACACACACACACACAAACACACACACACACACACACCCTCTCACTCCCCACAAAAATGTCTGTAATGTGCATGCGTGCATTTACACCACACCCATAAGTAAGCTAAAACATGATGAGAACTTTTAAATGAAAATATTAATAGTAAGAAAGGATCTGTTGATCACTTAATTCTTAATACCTTCAGATTACTTGTAATTTTTTTTTGGCTTGCTCCTGTTCACTTAGGACCCCAATATGTGCATATTCTGAGAGACTAAAAATGCTCATGAGCTAAAAATGAGCTAAAAAATGCTCATTTTTAAGAACAGAGCAAGTGAACATAGAAGAAGGTGGTAAGGAAGGGCCAGGCACCCATGGGAGCATTAATTCTTTTCCATTGAGATGTCTTTATGCTACTGTTCAGAAAGCAAGCCCTATTCTTCAGGCTTGATTGAGGAGGCACTGGCTTATCATCACTAACCAATTTTCTTTTGCTCTGATGCTCACCCTTAAACAGTTTTGGAGTTGGTTGGCACTTCTTTTAGAGACAAGTGAGGGGTCTAAAATGAATTGAGTTCAAGCAATATACTTATGTAAATGGTGCTTGTATTTTTCTATGAAAACTTAAAGCCAGATATTCAAAGTGAGTATCACATTTGTTTTGACTGCCCACTAAAAGCAGACCACCACCATTTCTCCTTCTAGAAGTAGCCAAGCATAACAAGAAACATAAGCAACCCCCAAACCACACATAAAACAAATCCTAAGGAATGTATGCAGAAGCTAAATAAACAGTGGAGGTCACCAAACACATGCACTGTCAGGAAAAGGGGAAAGAAATCTATGGAAAAAGAGAAACCACCTGCCAATTTCAAATAATTCAACTCCAGGAACTAACTGCGGCGAGCCTCCTTGCTGATCTTAGACAGTCACCACTCAGACTCTCTGGACTTTGAACATTAGCAAAAACAATCTCAAATTTCATGCAGCACAGAGCTTAGCATGCAGGTGTTATAATCAAGATTTCAATTTTAACAGTGTCCTTGCCCTATTTAGAAAGCTGTGGCTTGTTTGTGGTGTCTCAAATTTGGTAAAAGCAAAATGGAAATCGTCCAGCTGATTCTCTGTTCCCTTTACATCCAACAACTCTATCGAGTTTGCTAAATTACTTCTGAAATGGACAGGAACTCATTATTTGACATTTCTCTCTGTAATGTGGAGAGAAGTAGGAAACCGACCAGAGTCTTGAAGGAGTTTCAAAATAACTGCTGCATATTTTCAGTGATGCTTGACAGTTTATTAATTCAAAGCAGTTCCCAAGACTAGAGGAAGCATTAGTCCCACCATTCACCAGAGTGTTATCAGTGCATAGTGTTATTGCAAAAGTTTGATCAGTGAAGGAAAATCATCCAAATTTAAATATTTGAAACATTTTTTGAGTAAATGTATTAGCAAAGTCTTCAGTAAGATGAGATGATGGGAGTCTCCACACTTAAGCAGGTATGACAGCAACAATCTGGGTGAAGAAGGATGTGCTCTGTTGGACCACAATTATCTGGAAGCTTCTCTTAGCACTAACATCCCATGTACAAGAGGCTGAGTGTTGGGTAAAACAAACAAGAATCTAAGTTTTTCACTGGTAGAAATTTTCAAGATGCTCCTGGATGCAGGTCAGTGACAAAGTTCTACTCAATTTAATTTGGTATGGGTGAAAAATTTCATCTTGGAAAGCAGTGATGACTATTTTTTCAGAATAGATCTCAGGAAGGAAGTGATCTGAGGTGCAGAATGGAAAACAGGGTATCTTATGGTCACCTACACTAGAACTTCCTGAGGCAGACCAGGTGAGAGTTGTAATAAATAGGATCACAACGAAGTGCTGCTGGATAGCTAGCTAATGATCCCTTGGTTACTTTCTGAGCGAGGAGTCTGAGGTTTAGCTGTGAGCCTGCTATCAAGGTAGGAAAGCTTAGGTAACCAATAGAAAAGCCCAGATACTTTCCCCCCCCCAACACTGGCGCTGCATCTAGTACTAGTAAGGATCTCAGTAATGGATAGCAAAGGAATATAGAAATGTAAAATGAACAGAAAAAAGGACAGGGACGTAAACACTGAAATGAACCCTACAAATGTCATAACATCTTCCAGACTTTGGTACAGATAATGGTAACTCAAGGTTGGTTAGAGTTAGATACCTGGATGGTTATTTATCTGTTCCTTCTGAAAAAGGCATGCTGGTACAATAGCATTGACAGAGAGGTACTTCAGTAGGTGTGGTCTCAGTCTTTAGAGTGCTTTGGCAAAGCATTCTTGACTTCAGCTACTGTAATTTTGAGGCTTAGACTTCATTATTGCTAATGGCATCCCTCAAAATCAAGTAACATATGTTCTAGGTTTCTCAGCATCCCAGTCAGTTTCATATGACTGTCTGCTGCCTCTCATCTAGTTGAGCATCTCTTACAATTTATTCATCACACACACACACACACACACACACACACACACACACACACACACACACACACTCCATTCTACTAAATAAAGGGGAAAATGTGAGAAAAGGTATTGTTAAATAGAAATCCCTTTAAATGAGTTGTCTTCTTGAGCACATGGGACTTACAATTTTAATAAATTGCTAATAACTTCTATGTCTCTTAAACAAATGTTCATTTACTGTGACCCACTCTGAATAGTGGGTGGAAGCTGAAGTTAAAAAAACATGCTAATGCTTCCCCCTGTCAGCCCTGCCACCTGAGGCAGGCAAGAGAGCTGACCTCCTCCCCTTACCAGCTGTAGCATTCTGGAATGTGGGCCATGAACTTCTCCTGGATGAAACAGTAGTGGGTAGTGTTGGCCCTGATGGTTTAGGTGTGGGAGATCTGACCCTGAGGCCATGAAAGCAGGAGAACCTGTCCTATTCCTTGCTCACTGCTGCAAAGGGTGAGCTACCTATAGCAATATGGGAGGGATGTCCTGCTGCAAAGGGTGAGCTACCTATAGCAATATGGGAGGGATGTCCCAGGTAGGGAAGACTGGGGAGAGCTGGTGGCCTGAACAGCCCTGAAACTACCCAGACCCAGAAACAGCATTATGAGTTGGCCCACTCCAATATCCACCCCATCTGTGATCTTCTGGAACACAGGAAGGGGCATGTCCTCCAGATCCAAAGCTAAAGGATCTCCATGACACAGGGCAACAAGAGGATATCCAAGAATAGCCCCAGTAGGGTCCAGTATTGATAGTGTAACAGAAACCTTAGAACTCAATCCAGACCAATACCTCTTTTCAATGAACACTTGCAAGAAAAGATATATGAAGTGAATATTATACTGTGTGACTCACTGTGTCACATGACAGCTTCCATGGAGAGATTTTTCTTTATTTTATTTTGTGACAGACTTTGCAAGGGCAGAGGGTCAATACAAAGGGATGCAGAAATGAATGGGAACAAGATACAAGTTTGTCAAGTTGAAGTTTGGTGGAATAATACCTCGGTCTGTTATATGAGATGAGTTGATTAAAGTGAAGTGTAAAAATTCCATGGGGTGATAGAACACTTTACCAATGGATTGATGCACTGGTTACAATATTGTATGCCTTTGCCAAAACTCCTATGTGTGCACAGTCGAAAGTTTAGAATATGGTAAATTTCACATTATCTTGTATTTGAATACAATTTTAACTATCAATAATATACATACAGAAATATGTATACAGGTTCTTGATTTTTTTTGAAAAAAGTTCTATTAAAAATCTGAACTGTACTAATCCTGGGACATATGCATGAATTTCCTTAAAGGCATTCCAATTAAAAGTTGGCATTTGAGTGTAATGGTCAGGTGTAATCACAACTGTGGCAATGGTCATGAGATAGTGAGCTTGTAGAAAGGGGAAGAAACTCATAAGAATTCAAAGGAAATTAATCCAGGTTAGGGAAAAGAAACAAAATGGAAATGCATAGATAAATGTGTTTGTGGGTGACATGGTGGAAACTTTCTTTCCCCTTGTAGCCCATAAGCATGTTTATTGATCTTGAGTTGGTTTTCATGCCAAAGAGGTAGCTCACATGGAAGTCTCATTAAAACCACTGATTAAAATGGTGTTAAGACAGAAAGAACAAAAGAGAAACAAAACCAGAACTTTTCATAGAATAAACAGACCCTATCTTTTAAGGATAGTTAGTCCTCTGTGGGATTAGTTCTCAAATGATTAGGATCCACTCAACAACACTGTCCTTGAGCTCCCAAATATGAGTTCTATTACATTTAAATGAAGACACTTTCAGACTCTCTCGTACATGTTCGATGCTGCTTGTTGAGACAGACCAGACTTATATCTTCCAGCCTCAGTATCTTTATTTCTGAGTTTTTAAATAGGCTTGCCTTGGTAACACCAGCTATTTAGACAGATTTTAACTGTTGATAAAGATACTTGATATTCAGTAATCATCTATTTTGTTTTCATTCATGACAACCAAGCTAATAGAAGAAGAAAAAAAAGCATTACTACAGGAAGATTGATGGAGCAGGGTTGGGGAGGTGACTCAGTATATAAGAGGTCTTGCTATGCAAGTGTGAGGAATGGGTTTGACTCCTCAGCATCCATATAAAAATCTCTGTGGTCTTCTGTTGGGGGACAGAGAGCAGGGTCACTGGGGCTTGCTAGTATCCATGTTGGTGAAAGTTAGCAAGTTTCAGATGTTAACCCGGGAAATAAGGTAGGGAGCGGGGGAGGAGGGCTGCCCTCTATGTCACTATGTGGAGCTTGGTTATTCATGAAGGAAGAGACACCTCAACGAGACAGTTTATTCAGACCTTGATGATTCAAGCTAACCGCTAAATACTAGATTAAAAACAACAAAAAGAGAAAGAAAGAAGAAGATCAAAAATCAAGATAAAGGGTCATAGTTAAGCAGTTGTAAACAAATGGGAAGTCTTTAAAGTATATTTTTAAAATACTTTTGCAATGGTTGGCCCTTATGCTCTCTCCCATCCAGCCTGGAAATTCATATCCAATGGTCTTTATAAAAGATATATGACCTTGTAGGTACACTTGGGATTATATTTTTTTACATAGTAACCAAAGTATATTGAAATATGAACAACAAAGCTATCTATAACAAGTTAATATTTTATATGTAGTAATGCTACCCATGCACTTACATCATCATTAGGTAAAAATCACGTAATGTTTTTGTATCCACACACTTACAGTGTCTAGCTTCATTCATCACTCGTATAGTATACATTGTACCCATATTTTGTCTATGGTTGCTAATATGACAATGGCTACAAAATATAGGTATAATTTATGCATTTAAATGTTTAGGTTCATATCTTTAAGTATCAATATCTTTAAGTATCAATTTCAATGACGTAGAAAATTATACCTTACCAGAATCCTTAGTAGATAAAAAAGAATTTTTTTTTAAAATAAGCATTGAAAAAACTACATTGCATTGAATCCTAGGCATCTATTTTTACATTTTGCTAAATGTATTATAATTCTTTGGAATAAACAGTATGCTACAAATTTGACAGACAAAAGATTAACATAGTATAATGATAGTGAAATATATTCGTATATGTGAGGCATTCTACCATGGGGCTACATTTCCAGCCAAGGAATACTGATGTTTAGAATACAAGACATTGCTTAAATCATTAATAATCATAGCAGCACCCCCACAGAAAATAAGATGCCCTATGCCCTTCACAATTTGTGGGTGGCAAATAGTTGTCAGATGAAACAGTGTCTATAACTCATGACTGGAGAAGTTTAAATGGAAAGATGAACATTGTAGCTTGGTAAGTTATTTGGGTGTGTCTTCTATCAATTGAGCAATAAAATCTAGTAAGAGAGAGACTGGTGAGATTGAGTAAGGCTTTCTAATGAAATGTTTTGTTAAATCATTGACTTGTCATTGGAACTAGAGGAGGGCTAGGCAAAAATACAGTAGGAGTTACAATGCCATTACCTAGAAATATGTCAGGAAATGAGAAGAATAGCAGGAAGAGGAAGTATCCTTCTGGAAACACCAAGGTAGAAGTCAGATAAGGGGAGAGATTCCCACAAAGTTGCCAGGAACAGTCAGAGAATAACAGAATGAGACTTAGCATGGGAGCTGCCAAAGAAAGCATAAACTAGAGACCTAGGACTTATCAGTGGTGAAGAGGAATCCCCATACTAAATGACCAATTGAGAAATTTATTAATACTGAAAATTAAGTTGCTGTCACTTGGTGAAGGGCTCACCATGAAAAGGATCGTTAGTATTTTCTGAAGGAATGTGTGAAGAAATGAGTGCTACACCACTTCATCATGTGTTTGCAGAGAAAGTAGCAGTCTAATGGAGCATAAAGAAGTTGGGTAAGAAAAACATGGAAGATGCATCTACAATGAACCAGGTTCTGTGAATAGATCTCCTATCTCAGTGATAAAGAGATTATGTTTATTCTTTACTAAAAATAACAACAACAAAACCCAACAACAACAAAAAGTAATCTTAAATGCATGGTTCTATTAAGCAACAACTGATCAAGGCTTAAACCAGAATCTGTTCATCTCTAATTGGAGTCCTTCATCTGCTGCCTTCCTTGTCCATGATTAGCTTTTTTTTTTCTTTGCTACAATGCTGCTGGCCAATGATTAGGATTTCTTATCTGCATCTCTGTCTTAAGTATCAACCATAATTATTAATCTATATATTTTATAAAGACTTATCAGGGACGCTGGTGGCAGGCATCTTCTCTTGCCGGGAGCACATGGCAGCTCCACAGAAAAGAAAGGAGGAGCAAGAGAGCAATTTCCTGCTTGTCCCTGCTTACATTCTAAGTTTGCCTGCTTTGTCACTTCCTGCCTGGATCACAAGACTTCTCTTTAGTACATTTCTCAGAACTCTTTAGTACATTTCTCAGAATCCTCCTCGTCTCCTAGTCCCACCTAACTTGCTTCCCTATTGGCCAACAGTACTTTATTTACATGATTAGCTTTTAAGAAATTGAAAATACTGTAAATAAATGACACTCAGAAAAATTAAAACAGATGTCTCAAATGTTGTGCCATATCCAGTGTTATGTTTGTAAGCATCTGTGCTCACCTTCATGGTATACATATTTCTTCTCCCTGGTCTTTCAGTTCCCCAAAGAACTTTTGCATAAGTTTCATAATTCTAGTGGTAACAGAAAATCACTACTTAAATTTGTTAACTGGATGTAAAAATAGTTTATGAAACTTTAAAAACTAACTCAAGAACTATTAAGGCAGGTAAAACCAAGTCATCTTGGGTAGCCGCTGACATTTAAAAAAAAAGTGTCGAACACAAACATGAATGCATGGACAATGAAGTATAAAAGCAAGCAAGATTGTCAAAGGGCTTGATTAATGATAGCTTGTGGGATTGTCCTATGTTTAGATTGGGAAATTGATACACAATGCAGACATACTTGGCTAACTTATTTTACTAAAGTATTATTGTAATAGCCAGAAACTGGAAGCAGCCTAGATGCTCCTCAATCGAAGAATGGATAGAGAAAATGTGGTACATTTACACAATGGAGTACTACTCAGCGGAAAAAAACAATGAAATCTTGAAATTTGCAGGAGAATGGATGGATCTAGAAGAAACCATTCTGAGGAAGGTAACCCAATTGCAAAAAGACAAACATGGTATGTACTCATTCATATGCGGATTTTAGACATAGAGTAAGGATTACCAGCCTACAATCCACACTGCCAAAGAAGCTAATAAACATGGAGGTCCCTAAGAGAGACATACATGGTCACACACACTTTATTTTTAAATTAGATAGATTAACTTTGCTATAAAATACTAGAACACAGGCTTCCTCAAAATTTACCCAACAATCTTAAATTGATATATTGCTATATGAAAGTTAATTGACCTTTCAGATGGAAGTCAGAGGGAAATCATCAATTTTTACATCTCTACAACAGTTTATTTTAGTTACATTCACATACTTTTGGGTGTCAAACCAACATAAATTTTATGACAGATATCATACAAATAGTGTGAAGTCAGAAGACATGTTTTTTGGGTGATAAGAGTTTTTGAGCATTTGTAAGTGGTTAACAGTGTTAGAATCAGTGGCTCATTAAGGATCCATGGATCTTCTTTGTGGCAGCTGGAGGGATACTGTTGGTGTCATTTTCTAACTTTTTTATTTCATAAGATTTTAATAATTATATCACTTCTCTCTCTTTCCTCCCTTATCCTCCCAAGTACTCCTCCCCTTTGTTCTCTTTCAAATGAATATTCTTCTTACCTTTAGTTTTCTTACATGTGTGTCTATGTACTCCAAATAAATAAATAAAACCTGATCAATTCATATGATGTTACTTTTATGTATATGTTTCATGGCTGACCACTTGGTCTTGGAAAACCAATTGGTGTGCTTTCCCCTGGGGAAGACTATTTCCACTGTTTTCCACATTCCTTATTTGCCTGTATTTCTTTGTTTAGGCACAAGGTCTCTTGAGCTTCCCCCATCCATGTTAGCATGCCCACTGGTGTCATCCCTGTTCAGATCATGTTTATGCATTTATGTAGGATAGACCTCATTGGTTTAGCTTCTTTGACATTTCTAGGATAAAATCTCACAGCAGACTTCCTGTTCCTTTGGCTCTTAGAATCCTTCTCTTCTCTTTCCCATAATGATTTCTAAGGTTTAGGGAAATAATAAACATCATGATGGCTCAGGTTTGGGAAAGGCCAAAACTATCGGCTTTGTATGTACATGAAGATACTTTCAAAAACTTACATGTTGTAACTATATATGTATACACATACACACACATATATATACATATATATGAATATATAGTACCAACAAATAACACCCTAACAACCCAAACCTGCATCATTTGTACTAACAAAATCCTTAAAAGTGTCCAATAATTTCATGATAGATTTATTTGTATAAAGGACCATTATGAAAAAACAAAACACAACATTTAGATTATCAATATGCCTAAGCTTTTAATTTCCTTGACTTCAAAGTCTGTGGAAGGAAGATTGCTTGAACACAGAAGTACCTGGACAACCAGCTAAGATAACATAGCAAGACCCATTTAAATGAATAAATAATGAAAGAAAGAAAGAAAGAAGGAACAAATGGGAACCAAAAATGTGTGAGGCTGCTATACATTTAGTTAGTTAAAAAAACAGGTCATTTAACAAAGTCAGATTTTCATTTATAATAAAAGAAATACATAAGCCAAATTTTTGAAATGATATTTAAATATTCTGTATATCCTGAAAAAAATCTTTGTAATCACCAGATTGTGGCAGTATATTTAGTGATAAATATTCATGTTAAACTGCTTACATGATACTGAAACTAGATTTTATACAAGTATAACCAAATGGTCATGTCCATATATATTTCGTGCCACTATCTGGGTCTTAGATAGTTCCAATGCAATGATTTAACTGAAAACAGATGTTCTTTGCATTCCTACTCATTAATACTGTTTAATTTTTCTAGAATACTTACCATACTTTATTATTTATCTAGCATATTAATCAGCTACTTTAAGTCAAATGCTGTACTATGAACTTAATGCATTTTCTCCTTTGGGTTGTAAGATCCAAGAGTGTAGGCAGAGTATGCTCTTAATAGGCTGATTAAGTTGAAAAGTAAGTAACAGAATGAAGAGCTTACCTTATGATAAGAATAAGACTGGTGCCCAGCTATTTAATGGGTGCTTTTGCCTCAGAACTACCAAGTGATTGAGATTTGGTTATTTCCTCCATCATCATGGAACAAATAGTATGGTATATATTTCAACAAATCATAATTTGAGGATTCAATGGATTTCGTAGTCTAATGTCAAAGCCGATAACATTTGAATTAAACTCAAATCCAAATCTGTATGGTTAAAAGTGAATATACTTAACTTCTATTATAACAATGACCTATGTTTAGAATATAACAAAATGAGTTAAGAGGTCATTTCAAAGGTCTGATAGCACATTATTTCCTTGATAGTATACTATTACTTGAAAGACTATGCACAAAGTGCCCTCCAGGTTCTACTAGAAAAATAGGTAACTTCTCATCATAATATTTCTCATAATCTTAAATATTATTTTAAAACTGAAAACAATAGTTTATGGTTTAAAAACCCATCTTCTAACCTTTGTTAAGATATAACTTTAAAACATGCAACAATATCACATTGTGCTTAGAAAGAATAAAGTTATCCCTCTTAAAAATACTTCTGTTTAAATGAATACTTATGTCTTTAAAAACATTCAGCAACCCAACATGTATTTCAAATGAACTGAGACAATAGGTTCAAAAGGTCATGGATATACATTTTGATTATTTAATGCACTCCCTGAGAATATATTCATTTCAACTATTCATTTTTCTGTGTTCTTTTAGGGGTTTTATTGTGTTTAAAGAAGTTTTACTTTTTTTTTAATCATAAAGAATTCTCATAGCTTTTTATTCTTTGCGAAGCTGTTCTCAAACACATTATTTAACTGATGTGCATTACAGAAAATGTTTTGCTTTGGAAACACTTCAAACAAGGCAAATTCCACAGGAGACAGGGCTGCGGACTAACTCATCACAGCAATGTGACCTCTTGACCCAATCCTTCCAGAATGTGCATCACAAAAGCCCCGTGACACCTGTCATTTTCAGAGATTAATAAAAAAAAGAGAACTTATACAATAACAAAATGCTGCTTGTGCAGACAGATAGGAGATTCCACACTTTTCTAAAATTTCTACTTCACATCCCCAACACACACATTTTAGTTTGTTTTTATTTTAATTTCCAGAAATGTTCTAATACTAAGATGTCAGGCCTGATTAAGTCTATGTCCTTACTATTCTGTCCCAACACAACTAATGCTTCAAATCTCTAACTACCTTATAGTTCCATGAATAAGCCAAGTCTACTTATGTTTTAAATAAAATTACATACCAAGGGGGACTATACACTTTTTGTTACATTTATTAAATGTTTGCAACACTACCCCATAATGACACAGAATTTCAAAGCAAATTTTTGCTTAAAAAGCATGCTGGTATTTGCAAATAATTTAATGGTATATTGTGTAATTAGCTGAAAAAAATCTAACATTTCAGGAATCAAACAGTATAGTTCTCCATGTATTTAATTTCAAGGTTAATTAATAACTAGGATATACATATACACCTACATGTGTGTAGATAAATCTGTGGGTTAAATGCATAATTGGTGAAAGTACTACTACTACTATTAGTACTAATGATAATAATAATCAATGTTTATATGGACTGATTTGTAAAGTATATTTTAAATATGTACATTCAATCATACCTACTTATCTAGGCTTAACAAATAGCAGGTTTAAAGATATTCCTTAGTGGGAGCGTTGATTTTTACATATATTTCAATTTAAAGGGAATATCACAATCTTGATAATCAACAGAGGTAAATAGGTTACAGTTATAACAACAACAACAAAATTCTGAGGGGACTGAAGTATCATTGGCAGAGCAGGGACTAAAGACAAATTCCTAAGAAAAGAAAAATAACTAAGATATTCAAAGACATGGAGAGTGTCTTATAGTGAAGGCTGAGGGAAACTGGCCTTAGACCCCAGATTCAGTTTCACAGAACTAACCACTCAGTGTGAGACATGGACAGCCACTACTGCTCATAAAACTGCATCCTAGCTAACTTTTAGGAAGAAACTGTTCTTCTAGGGTCAATGCTTCTGGAGGAGAGAACTCAACACTGTTAACACTCCACTTAACACTGTCACTTCATTACATTTAACATAAGGAACTGAAATTTACCATTTATAGAAATAAATAATTGTTGGGACTCACAACTTAAAAATAAACAAATGCAATACTTATTTGAGGTTTTCTTTAAAGCAAATACACAAGTATAAGCCATATGTAATTGGAAATTTTGAAATTTCTTTCTACTCTATTTTATTTGTAAAATTTCTTTAAGTATATCTTATAAAATAAGAAGTTAGTTACAATGAGAACTGAAATATCTATGTTTATAATATGCAAGACACTGATCTACCTGCATTAATACAAAGATTCCTGCAGATGTCATGACAATGGTATGAAGATAAAACTATTGTTCCTATTTTGGGAGTAGGAAACCAAAGCATGAGAACTTAAAGCAATGCATGACACTATTATGCACTCACTGAAAACTTATTTTAAACCATTTTTTGTATGTTCATATTTTCAGTGTAGTTTACCAAAGTGTTTAATTATTGTTCTTTTCCAACTTACACATTTTTTCCTTTTTCTTTTAAAAGAAGTTTAGAAAACAATTGAGTACATTCTGAAATGAAACTAACTTTTTTGTTGTTTGTTTGTTTTTTCTCAAGACAGTGTTTCTCTGTACTGCTTTGGAGGCTGTCCTGGAACCTGCTCTATAGACCAAGATGGCCTCCATCTCACAGAAATCTGCCTGCCTCTGTCTTCCAAGTGCTGGGATTAAAGGCATGTGCCACCAACACCTGGCAAAACTAACTTCTTAAACATAATCAAGACATAAACATATATCAAACCATAAAAGATCAATTAAAATAAAATTAGGATTTCATAGTTTGGTCATCAGTAATGCCAACATTATCCTCATAAATTACAGATAATGCAATACTTGATAGCGTTGGTTATTTGATGACCATTTCTTATCTAGAGAGCAGAGTGGCTAAATGATTAACTGCATTACCAAATATTAACATGAAAGACCAGACGCATCACTGTGGATGTAGCAGGCAACAACAACATTTGGAGTCCCCCTCCAAAAGGCATTAAATTCAACTCTAAATTTCATTTCCTCCTGTTTAAGTTAGATTTTTTACGTTATTTAAATGTAATTTTATTACACTTACTATCTTACAGTGATACTTGAAATACAGCTATTGCATGAGCTTGCCTGCTCCTCAGGTACAATATAAACTAAGGCTTATAACTTGGCTTTGAAAATTAGCTCATGAATCAAAGGAGATGTAACGACTAAGCCTCAAACCCCATCTTTATTTACCAGATTTGCAAGAAATCCATTTGGCTTTTATTAATATCAGTAGTTATTTTCAAAAATCAGATTTTGATTTTCTTACACTCATAACTATCTCATTTGCCAGAGACTGCTTTCTTATCTATTTATACCATGCCACAACATTTACAACAGAAACACAAATCATAAAATTACCAATAATGGGACTTGAAAGCATTTTTCACTGCAATTTCACAACACACATTTATGAACTCTG
Source organism: Cricetulus griseus (assembly GCF_003668045.3). NCBI lineage: Eukaryota > Metazoa > Chordata > Mammalia > Rodentia > Cricetidae > Cricetulus > Cricetulus griseus. Next base: position 211,115,971 of record NW_023276806.1, read on the forward strand.
CAATGAACTTGCCTATTTAAAATTTATTTAATACTTAGTCTGTAAGTAACAGTGAAAAGAGTAAATGCATTCTTAAGAAACAGTTCATGAAGATTAACCTACGTAGTCTTTTTAATGGGCTGGAATCACTCTGAAACTTTTCATTCTAGCTCCTAGATGCTGTCATCCATTTACATTCAACAAAAGGTATTGTGCCTTTGCCATGTGTAAAATCTTGGAACTTTAAGAAATGGTCCGTACCAGAGTACATGTATATGAAACGAATAATCGTGTATTCTGAATGTTACAGAAGGGATCAAGTTGATGAGAGTCTATGCTTGGGTGCTCTGAGGGGTATGCTTACAATACCTCACTAAAACGATTTAAATCTACGATCTAAAGGAGGACTAGAAATCCCATTTGCTTTGGGTGAAATGCTTAGGAACTAGAAGACAGGAGGAAACCTTCAAAAGCCTGTTAGAAACAAGAGAGTACGTGGTAAATCTGGACTACGGAGAGTTTCAATTTGGCTGAGCAGGAAGAGGACAAGAAACTAAGCTACTAAGCACAAACCAGGATGGAGAATACAGCCAGGGGGAACCTGGAGGGAACTCCTTAAGCTTTATCTGGCACAGTGGACTTTATTCCAAGTGTGCAGATGAGACATACAGATGAAAAGTGAAATGGCACAATCCAATTTGGATTTCATATAAGTCATCTGACAAGACAGGGGAAGCCACAGAGGGGATGATGTTGAAACGTTTAGCGGAGGAGGATGTAGAAGAGTCATGGCAGTTGGGAACATGGGGGAACAGACAAATTCAGATCTTTAGAAAGTAGAGTTAGAAATCTCTGACAACAGACTGGACTGGACGAATGGGGAAGACACAGAAGAGAGGATTTTATCATACTTTCATCATGCATGTCATGGGGGAAATGGTAAACAATCGAAGAGAAGTTCTTGGGCTGAGGAAATGATGACTTGCTTGGGCTGGTAGATACCTAAATGGAGACATTCCAATATAAACACTGCAAATACTGTTCTAATTTTATTTTTTATTTGTTTATTGGTATACTCTTGAGTAGGAGCTTGACTTTAAAGAGAACTATTAATGTTAGTTTCAAGATGTTATAAAGTGTAACTATATAGAATTTAGATCCAAAGAAATTTTTTCACTTAGTTTTCATGTTATTTTAATGAGTCATTTTCTTCCTTTTTTCCCTACATTTTTTAATGCCGAAATCTCCATATTATCTTATTTTGGAGAAAATAAAGAAATACTGTTACTTCTAAGACCATATAAACTCCAAGACTAGAGATGCTGTCTACATATAGATTCCCAAATATTCTTAGAAACTGACTAATAAATTATTGAAATAATTAAAACATAATATACTTGTGTTATACACAGTCTGAATAGTATATGTACTACTACATATAATATATATGTATTTTTAAAATATTTGATGTTAATATATTTTGGTAAAATAATTATAAAAATAATTCAGCAACAATCATGAAAATTACTAATGAATTAGAAGGACAAGTGTAATCCTATTTTGTAGGGACTGTAAAAATACAATTAAATCATTGATGTTTTGAAAAAACCATTTGGCATCATCTAAAGTAAAAGGAATAAATACTAATGATACAAATGTATGCACTTAAAGGTATATCAAAAATATTTTTAGAAACTACACTTTTGATCATAATATAAAAGTCTGAAAATTTACTGCATAGTAATATGAATTTACAGTATACTGTATTTCACAATGATGTGAAATCTAGTTATATGATCAAATTGGTTATTGCATTCACAAGTATGTTCTCTGTGAGTGAGTAGCACTGTTTGCAGGAAGAGTAGGGAAAGGCTGGAAAGAGCTCAGCAGGCATGACTGCTAGAAATCCTGACAACCTGAGTTTGATACCCAAGGCTCAAGAGGTAGCTGGTGAGAAGCAATTCCTGCAAGGTGTCACCGAGCCTCTACATGCCTTCTGTGGCAAGAATGCCATTCCCCACTCTAAATTAATAAAAATTTAAGGAACATTTAAAAACCTTGTAGACTAAACGGGTTCTCTGGTATGTTAAAAAGGAAGCCAATGGAAATTTTAAGTATACAAAAAAGCATCGGCATTAAAAAGAAGCATATATATCAAGTATACTTTTGAGTTCTTGTTTCCAGTACCCCAATTTCATTTACAAGTTATTGCAATTTGATGAATTTTAGAGATTTGTAAACCACTGTCCCCCCAGCTATCAAAGCTCTCCTAGTGAAAACAAAAAGGAAGTTGAGTCTTGAGCAGAAAACCCTATGTCCATGTTTGAGAGAACCCTGGAGAAGAAACTCTTCACCAGCATACTTTGTATTTTTTTTTAAAGTGTAGTAACAGAAAAGCTGTTACTACAAGAACAGAGAACCTGAGCCTCACTCTGAATCTGGGGTTCTCATTTCGCATTTAGCTACCTCTCCGTCTGTAACCAGATTGAATGTAGAGTTTCAGCTAGTACTTAACTCTTGGTGAGACCACAAAGACGATCACTGACATAGAAGTCAGAATCAGGCACTCTGCTCCTCTTTGTTTATCTTCTAAAGTGTAAGAAATCAATCAGAAACAGAAGTATAGTTTCATGAAGTTGATAATGTCACTGTGGTATTTGAGTGCTTCAATGCTGGGAACTCTATAGATAGAGCTTCTTTTTAAGTACGCCTGCTACAAAAATTAGTCAGTCATCATTACAATCATTACTGTTTTGCACATGTAACATTGACATGCAGTAGGTTATTACATTTCTTTATTATTTATTTATGTGGTGGATATGCATGGGCTACAGTCTGCATGCAGGAAGTTAGAAAATGACTTAATCATGTGGTTCTCACCTTCTATAATGTGGTCCTGGGACTAGAACTCTGGTCATCAGACTTGAAGGTAAGTACCTTCACCTGACGTGTGATCACTTAAGGTTTTACAGTGGGTTATAAAACTTAATCTGAATTATCTTAATGTGGTAGTTTGGATTATAGGGGTATTTTAAATATCAAGTTATAACTGGTCATTTTTAGATCTCTGAACACCTATCTTCCTAAAATATTTAACACTTAGCTAATATGGTAAAATTGCAAGCCCATGTATTGATAACATAGTGTCTGTTTTTTTTTTTCTTCCTGTTTTGCCTAAGGTTTCTTTGTATTCCTTCCTAGGATCAATTAACTCTCCCATGTCAGACTTGAGTGCACCCAACTTTCCCTGTCTTGAAATGAGAAACTTCAAATGGAACAGTTTATAAAATGCAAAGACTTACTAGACTAATGCATATCAAAGTATTTTGGTTTCTTTTTTGTAAGATAATTAATCTCACTGAAATACTTGTCATGAGTCTTAGATTTCACCAACTGTTCCAATTGTATGGACAAAAACTAGTCTTTTCTTCTTAGATCAAATGACTAGCCCTTCATTTTTTGTTTTAAAGTGAAATTGCATTAGAGACTCTAGTAGTGTATTAGTAAATGGCTAGCCACTGATTATGCTACATATAGTGGCTTTTTGGTTTGATTTTATGATGAGTAAGTGTTTTTTGTCTGCTGGATGAGACTCTAATGATGATAATCAGGCACTTACTGTTAGAACTTACTACAGGAACTAAGACATATTTTTATATTTTATGGTATTTATTTTATATGCATATTGTGGCTAATTCTTTCGAAAATCTCTTTGAAATGTACTAAATGACAAGAATGGAAAATGCCAATAACAGTGTCATGTTGACTAACACTATCTAATAAGGGAGAATGAGCCCTAAGGCCACTGCATCAAATTTCACTCCAGCATCTCACAGACTAGTACAAGTTGGTTCAATCTTCTGTGTTCAAGCAATGCCAGTTTTCCAAGTGTTAGGGTTCTGAGAACATGCCACTGTGCCAATTTCAAAATATCATTCTAACATTGAATTAGTGGTCAAAATTAGTGAAATATGTTTGCAATTTCCATTATGTAATAAGTCTTCACAACATAAGGCTTTGCTTTTCTCCATGAGCACAGCTGCTTAGAAGAGCCACACCTGGCTAATAGTCAATTAAAATCAGCAATTTCGACTAATCCAGAAAATCATGAAAGTTCAACCAGAGAAAAGCTTGGCACATTCTTAATGTTTGTGACATACAAATGAAGTAGTCAGGATCTTGCTTTGCTATTATTAGGTAGTGTAGCTGGGGTGCCTTTGCCTCTGACTATAGGAAGACTATTTGAAGGAGGGCCTTTTATTGCTTAGAAATATGTGTAACTCTTATGCTATTTTCATTGAGCACTTACTTAAATTTGACCCTCCTCTTGTCTATTAAAAGTAGCACCACTCACAATAGTCGTGGCATATGGGTTTGCTCTTACTCTCATAATATACAAGATGTTTGGTGGACTTCAAGGCAGAGCTACAATGTGATTACAGACATCCTTTTCTAAAAATGAAAGAAACTAATGTTTCTATGATAATTGCAAACTATTGAAAGTTGTAAGGATCACATGACTCACTTTCTCCATTGAGAGTGGGTATAGAGTGGAGAACACCTACTGTCTAAATAATTTAACTTCTACAAGTGCATATGTACTGTGTTTTCCTTTTTCTTATAAAAATAAATTTTAAGATATTTAATTTAATAGCAAAGGAATAACATAATCACATACTTGAAAACTAGCCACAATAAAGTGCCTCTGCTGCAGAAAAATGAATATTGCAAAAGGGATAAACCTTGAAACAAGAAGACTCATAAATAGAAGACTGATTATATAACATTTCGTGTAAATAAAGGATGATCTCATTTTTATGAAGCAGGTTTCTTTTCCTTTCTCAATCCACATGCAAAAGATACAGTGATGTACCAACTCCTGCTGCAAAGTCATAGGAAATTATGCAGGTGGCTTCCAGCTAACCCAAATAATAGAACTGTTTTGCATTACTGACTATCATTTAAGTATATTTATAATATTCCAGAGTAAGGATATATCTGAGTGACAGCTCTTCTTTGGTCTCATCTACAATGCTCCATCCACTACTACCACTTTGCCTTAAGATGCTCACAGCAGCATCCACATGTCCTTTGTAGCATCTGTCACAATGACAACTTCACATGCATGGGACTGACTGATTTGTGCCTATCATTCCTCATGAAGAGAGTAAGTTTTATGAGGGCCAGGATAATCTGCTGTTTGCTCAATATTTTACCCATATTCTTCACAATTCTCTCATGCAAAAGAATTTCTCATAAATACTTGCTGACTAAATTAATACATGTATTATATATTTTATAAGCACAAATTTCACCTCCTAAAATCATTGTTTTAAATATTAGAGTCTTCAGCTTGTAACCCACACAACTAAGAATCTAATAATCAGACTTTCAGGGTCACTTTTCAAAAACTCACTTTGTCTTCAACTCTACACCAACTCAAGAACTATTGTGTGTACATCTGGAAATAAAACTTGTTACCATCATTACTCACTCTGCTATGTAAGCCATTCTGTTACCAAGTTCTGTCTTGAAGATAGAAATCTACCATTATGTTTTGACTGAACTGGGGTATGGAAGTCTTTGTCCCATCTACAGAAAACCTTGAAATATCATATGCAAGGGCCTCCACATCTAAATCTTCCTTACATCGCTTCCTAAACAGTATGCAAAGTGTATAACAATACTAAATGTTTCAAAATACTCTGTTTTTTACGTCCACCTGTTCTTGGGCACATGCCCCTCTCTGTTCAGTGTTCCTTGTTCCTTTTCTGTATATGGATCCTTCCCCTTATTTTCATGGACAATTAATATTTCAATCCTCAAGACTTCCCTGGCAAACTGAGATGACTGAACCTCTACTTCCTCTGTGAACTCAGAACATACCTGGCTATATCTCAGTAAGAAATGCTCTATAAAGGAAATTTAGAACATCAACTGTTTAAATATAAGCAAATTTACAGATTCCATTATGACAGTGCTCCATTATTTATTGGGAAGTGTTTTATGTATAAGATGGGGCACTTTGGACTTTTTAGTAAGTTGAGAAAAAGTAGGTTGGCCAGTTCCATGTGAAATTTCAAAAGACAGCAAATTGTTTCTGCAAATTTGTGTGTGTGTGTGTGTGTGTGTGTGTGTGTGTGTGTGTGTGTGTGTGTGTGTGTGTTTTAATGGAAAAGAATGAATTTTGTTATTAATAAAATTATAATATTTTTCCTGTGCCTTTTCTCTCTCTTCCTCTTCCCCTTGACTGCTTCTTCTCTCCCTTAACTTCTCCCCCCCCTTTACTTCCTCCCTCCCTTTGGTGAATGAACCCTGTATCCAATCGAATACTACAAAGCACTCTACCACTGAACTACAACACCATTTCCTATGATTAATATCTTGGGTTTGAAGAGACCCAAGAGACCCAATATTTAAAAGCACACAAGGAGGCCAAGCCGATGGCTTAATGGGTAAAACGTTTATTCCCCAACCACGAGGAACAGAAGTAGGCTTCCCAATAGCCATGAAAAACTAGGTATGTTTCATGGAGTGGTTTGCATCTCTAATCCCTGCTCCAGTAGGGAGTGGTATGGGAAAAATATAGACTAAACTCTGGAGCTTGATGGTCAGACAGTCAGGCCAATTTCATAAGATGTGGGTTCAGTGAGAATGCCCGGTTTTCAAAATTTAGGTTGAGAGTGATACATGTTGACTTCCGGGCTCCACATTTGCATGCACATGGGTAAACACACAAACACATAAATAACACACACACACACACACACACACACACACACACACACACACACACACCAAGATTTGCACAATTAATTATAAGATTTCTGTGTGTTTGTGGAAGACATGAAATTTTGATAGTTCCATCTAAACATGGCTGATTTTTCTGTTTTTAAAATGTATTAGGACACACTATAATAACTGAGAAGTATTTGCTTTGGAAGAGCTAGAAAATCATGCTAAGAACATTTTCTCCTAATGGAAATCATTTCCTGAATATGTTATGAAGCTTTTCATATTGTATTTTGCTTCTGCATTGTTCGTTTAACTTCTGTAGTATGCAAAAGTAATTATTACCCATTACTTGTTTCGGTATAAGGTAAAAATACTTAAAAACAACTGTCTGAATTGTTATATTTAAAATAACTTGTAATACACTTGAGCAATCTTTTATCTATGTTATTAGTTTGTCTTTAAACATAAAAGGGTGTAAAGCAGAATAGGTGCAATTCAAAACTATAGTAAAAAAACCATTTTATTGGAGAATATGCACACTGCATGGAAGAACTTATACTCTGTACTTTTCTTTGAAATCTTAGAAATGAAATATGGCCTCTTAGGACTCCCATCATTGGAATGGCTGCTTCATTCCCCTCAACCCCTGAGACTGCAGTTGGGTGGGCCTTGCTTCTAGAAATTGTCATTCTAGGCATCCATTATACAGATTTTTTAAAATTAGGAACTAGTATGCATTATTCAAATATAATGTGTCTGTATTATTTATAATAATAATATATTCACATACATTTTTACATATTTGTTAAAAATGACACCAAAAGTGCTTCCTGTGGTGACATTTATATATCTATAGTGAGTTTATCCATATTTTTATTTTTCTTTAAAAAATTATGCTTAATTATGCATATAATAAATCCACTAACATTTTCTCCCATAGCACATCTCATAAACTGTAAGAATGTAGGTTCAGCAGTATACTGAGATTAATAGTAGGCTATTAGAAATCAAATCCCAAATTACTCTGGTTGTTCTTCCAGAGAACCAGGTTCAATTCCCAGCTCCCACATAACAGCACACAACTACCTATGACTCCAGACCCTGACACCTTCACCCAGACATACACACAGGCAAAACACCAATGTATATAAATTAAAAAAATATGTAAATCATTTGAAAAAAAGTGTCAAGAACTATGTCAACAATAAAACTCAAAATTAAGATTCTTTACTAATCTTAAAATTAAGATATGAAAATAACATTTCCCCACTAATCTCAATTATTTTTCTTTCAAAATAATTGATAAAATATTGTCTATGTCTATCCAATTTGGTTTCCTTGAAAGTTATCCAAGAATGATTTTGTAGTCAGTATGTCTAATGAACACTGGGATACTGGGGGTAAACATAGAGAAACAGCAAAATTGACTGAAGAGTGAAGTGAGTTCATTCACTCAGTAATCCACATTCAGAGAGTATTTTCCTGGTTTTCATGACCCATTTCAACACATGAGTTCAAGGACCCCTCATCCCTAATGTATGTGGCTTCACCATGCTCACCCCATTTTGACTTTAATATCAAATTTTCTCTTTACCAAATGTTTGTATGCAATTAGTATCATTGTGTTGAATACAGATTTTGAAAACTTCTGAGATGCTTTAACTTAACTAATTACTAATTCTCATAGAAATCATTATGTACATTTGGAATCACTACTCAAAATTTAATCCAAAGGTTTTGATGCTCTCCTCATCTATATGCTTTGTGTGTCAACCAATTGACCCAGCTGGGTTTCACATGCATATGTCCATACTTAAAGGACCTACTTTTTATAAGTTGCTGTATCTGGTAGAAATTATAAAACTAAAATTTATTAAACTTACAATACATACAAAGTACAAATTTTCTTTCTGTAAATATCAACTGATACTGCATTCAGCTCTGTGAAATTGTGAGTGCATATCAAAATGATGATCTACTTGAGAAATGCAAGCACTGGTAATTTCAATAACATTTCTTGTGTCATTGGAAAATATCTTAAGGAACTGTTCAGCAATTGTTGTGTAAAAATAAAATCTTATTATCCTAGAAACAAATACAAGAAGGAATCATTTTTGTTTTACCAGATGAGTCTCCAATAGTAAGAATGTAATTCAGGTTTTTAAACGATAGGGTACGAAAGAATCTTCTCACTCTCTGGATTAACAAACCAGCAGAACAATGTGAGCATTTCAGGCTCTAACACAAACCAAGTTTATTGATATTAATTAGATGTATTTCAGTGAGACAGTACACAAATGGTCTATTAGAGCAGGTACAGTTTTCACATGCTTTAAACAACCTTTTCTTTTACCTGTTTTATTATATACGTCACTGTAGCTTCTAAACAACACCACAGAGCAGATCAGGCATGAAATGGTCATAAGTATTAGTTTCCAGTAGATTTCACTTTTCTTTTTCAAGCTACAGCTTGACATTTTGCAAAATCTCTAGAGACCAAACAGTGAAATCGAGTTACTGCAGGAGTGAACTGTAAATTCCATGAAACCATGTAATATATCTTAACACAGATGGACACAGTACATTAAAATAACTGTGGATGATAATAGAACAATGCCATCTGTTTTGTCTAGGGAAGACAACGCACATCAACTACACTGTCAGTCATATCATATATC